>NW_027167906.1:0-95675 GCF_040954835.1 Lepisosteus oculatus | reverse complement strand
CAAACTTGCAGAAACATGTTTATTTCTGCTGAAAAACACGTTTTGACCCTTTCTGCACACTGGGGTTAAGGGCTGAGTGTGTTGGCACTTCTGAGCCTTGCTGTTACAAGTAGATTCAGCTGTCTGAAAAAACGTGTTTATTTCGGGCTGAAAAACACGTTTTGAAAAGTGTGATGTTACTGCCCCATAACTTACATGGGGTTGACCAAACTTGCAGAAACATGTTTATTTCTGCTGAAAAACACGTTTTGACCCTTCCTGCACACTGGGGTTAAGGGCTGAGTGTGTTGGCACTTCTGAGCCTTGCTGTTACAAGTAGATTCAGCTGTCTGAAAAAACGTGTTTATTTCGGGCTGAAAAACACGTTTTGAAAAGTGTGATGTTACTGCCCCATAACTTACATGGGGTTGACCAAACTTGCAGAAACATGTTTATTTCTGCTGAAAAACACGTTTTGACAATTTCTGCACACTGGGGTTAAGGGCTGAGTGTGTGGGCTCTTTTGAGCCTTGCTGTTACAAGGAGATTCAGTTGCCTGAAAAAACGCGTTTATTTCGGGCTGAAAAACACGTTTTGAAAAGTGTGATGTTACTGCCCCATAACTTAAATGGGGTTGACCAAACTTGCAGAAACATGTTTATTTCTGCTGAAAAACACGTTTTGACACTTTCTGTACACTGGGGTTAAGGGCTGAGTGTGTGGGCTCTTCTGAGCCTTGCTGTTACAAGGAGATTCAGTTGTCTGAAAAAACGCGTTTATTTCGGGCTGAAAAACACGTTTTGAAAAGTGTGATGTTACTGCCCCATAACTTACATGGGGTTGACCAAACTTGCAGAAACATGTTTATTTCGGCTGAAAAACACGTTTTGACCCTTTCTGCACACTGGGGTTAAGGGCTGAGTGTGTTGGCACTTCTGAGCCTTGCTGTTACAAGTAGATTCAGCTGTCTGAAAAAACGCGTTTATTTCGGGCTGAAAAACACGTTTTGAAAAGTGTGATGTTACTGCCCCATAACTTACATGGGGTTGACCAAACTTGCAGAAACATGTTTATTTCTGCTGAAAAACACGTTTTGACCCTTTCTGCACACTGGGGTTAAGGGCTGAGTGTGTTGGCACTTCTGAGCCTTGCTGTTACAAGTAGATTCAGCTGTCTGAAAAAACGTGTTTATTTCGGGCTGAAAAACACGTTTTGAAAAGTGTGATGTTACTGCCCCATAACTTACATGGGGTTGACCAAACTTGCAGAAACATGTTTATTTCTGCTGAAAAACACGTTTTGACACTTTCTGTACACTGGGGTTAAGGGCTGAGTGTGTGGGCTCTTCTGAGCCTTGCTGTTACAAGGAGATTCAGTTGTCTGAAAAAACGCGTTTATTTCGGGCTGAAAAACACGTTTTGAAAAGTGTGATGTTACTGCCCCATAACTTACATGGGGTTGACCAAACTTGCAGAAACATGTTTATTTCTGCTGAAAAACACGTTTTGACCCTTTCTGCACACTGGGGTTAAGGGCTGAGTGTGTTGGCACTTCTGAGCTTGCTGTTACAAGTATATTCAGCTGTCTGAAAAACGTGTTTATTTCGGGCTGAAAAACACGTTTTGAAAAGTGTGATGTTACTGCCCCATAACTTACATGGGGTTGACCAAACTTGCAGAAACATGTTTATTTCTGCTGAAAAACACGTTTTGACAATTTCTGCACACTGGGGTTAAGGGCTGAGTGTGTGGGGCTCTTTTGAGCCTTGCTGTTACAAGGAGATTCAGTTGCCTGAAAAAACGCGTTTATTTCGGGCTGAAAAACACGTTTTGAAAAGTGTGATTTTACTGCCCCATAACTTACATGGGGTTGACCAAACTTGCAGAAACATGTTTATTTCTGCTGAAAAACACGTTTTGACCCTTTCTGCACACTGGGGTTAAGGGTTGAGTGTGTGGGCACTTCTGAGCATTGCTGTTACAAGTAGATTCAGTTGTCTGAAAAAACGCGTTTATTTCGGGCTGAAAAACACGTTTTGAAAAGTGTGATGTTACTGCCCCATAACTTACATGGGGTTGACCAAACTTGCAGAAACATGTTTATTTCTGCTGAAAAACACGTTTGACAATTTCTGCACACTGGGGTTAAGGGCTGAGTGTGTGGGCTCTTTTGAGCCTTGCTGTTACAAGGAGATTCAGTTGCCTGAAAAAACGCGTTTATTTCGGGCTGAAAACACGTTTTGAAAAGTGTGATGTTACTGCCCCATAACTTACATGGGGTTGACCAAACTTGCAGAAACATGTTTATTTCTGCTGAAAAACACGTTTTGACACTTTCTGTACACTGGGGTTAAGGGTTGAGTGTGTGGGCACTTCTGAGCCTTGCTGTTACAAGTAGATTCAGTTGCCTGAAAAAACGCGTTTATTTCTGGCTGAAAAACACGTTTTGAAAAGTGTGATGTTATTGCCCCATAACTTACATGGGGTTGACCAAACTTGCAGAAACATGTTTATTTCTGCTGAAAAACACGGTTTGACCCTTTCTGCACACTGGGGTTAAGGGCTGAGTGTGTTGGCACTTCTGAGCCTTGCTGTTACAAGTAGATTCAGCTGTCTGAAAAAACGTGTTTATTTCGGGCTGAAAAACACGTTTTGAAAAGTGTGATGTTACTGCCCCATAACTTACATGGGGTTGACCAAACTTGCAGAAACATGTTTATTTCTGCTGAAAAACAAGTTTTGACCCTTTCTGCACACTGGGGTTAAGGGTTGAGTGTGTGGGCACTTCTGAGCCTTGCTGTTACAAGTAGATTCAGTTGTCTGAAAAAACGCGTTTATTTCGGGCTGAAAAACACGTTTTGAAAAGTATGATGTTACTGCCCCATAACTTACATGGGGTTGACCAAACTTACAGAAACATGTTTATTTCTGCTGAAAAACATGTTTTGACCCTTTCTGCACACTGGGGTTAAGGGCTGAGTGTGTTGGCTCTTCTGAGCCTTGCTGTTACAAGTAGATTCAGCTGTCTGAAAAAACGTGTTTATTTCGGGCTGAAAAACACGTTTTGAAAAGTGTGATGTTACTGCCCCATAACTTACATGGGGTTGACCAAACTGGCAGAAACATGTTTATTTCTGCTGAAAAACATGTTTTGACAATTTCTGCACACTGGGGTTAAGGGCTGAGTGTGTGGGCTCTTTTGAGCCTTGCTGTTACAAGGAGATTCAGTTGCCTGAAAAAACGCGTTTATTTCGGGCTGAAAAACACGTTTTGAAAAGTGTGATGTTACTGCCCCATAACTTACATGGGGTTGACCAAACTTGCAGAAACATGTTTATTTCTGCTGAAAAACACGTTTTGACCCTTTCTGCACACTGGGGTTAAGGGCTGAGTGTGTTGGCTCTTCTGAGCCTTGCTGTTACAAGTAGATTCAGCTGTCTGAAAAAACGTGTTTATTTCGGGCTGAAAAACACTTTTTGAAAAGTGTGATGTTACTGCCCCATAACTTACATGGGGGTTGACAAAACTTGCAGAAACATGTTTATTTCTGCAGAAAAACACGTTTTGACCCTTTCTGCACACTGGGGTTAAGGGTTGAGTGTGTGGGCACTTCTGAGCATTGCTGTTACAAGTAGATTCAGTTGTCTGAAAAAAACGCGTTTATTTCGGGCTGAAAAACACGTTTTGAAAACTGTGATGTTACTGCCCCATAACTTACATGGTGTTGACCAAACTTGCAGAAACATGTTTATTTCTGCTGAAAAACACGTTTTGACCCTTTCTGCACACTGGGGTTAAGGGCTGAGTGTGTTGGCACTTCTGAGCCTTGCTGTTACAAGTAGATTCAGCTGTCTGAAAAAACGTGTTTATTTCGGGCTGAAAAACACGTTTTGAAAAGTGTGATGTTACTGCCCCATAACTTACATGGGGTTGACCAAACTTGCAGAAACATGTTTATTTCTGCTGAAAAACACGTTTTGACCCTTTCTGCACACTGGGGTTAAGGGCTGAGTGTGTTGGCACTTCTGAGCCTTGCTGTTACAAGTAGATTCAGCTGTCTGAAAAAACGTGTTTATTTCGGGCTGAAAAACACGTTTTGAAAAGTGTGATGTTACTGCCCCATAACTTACATGGGGTTGACCAAACTTGCAGAAACATGTTTATTTCTGCTGAAAAACACGTTTTGACCCTTTCTGCACACTGGGGTTAAGGGCTGAGTGTGTTGGCACTTCTGAGCCTTGCTGTTACAAGTAGATTCAGCTGTCTGAAAAAACGTGTTTATTTCGGGCTGAAAAACACGTTTTGAAAAGTGTGATGTTACTGCCCCATAACTTACATGGGGTTGACCAAACTTGCAGAAACATGTTTATTTCTGCTGAAAAACACGTTTTGACAATTTCTGCACACTGGGGTTAAGGGCTGAGTGTGTGGGCTCTTTTGAGCCTTGCTGTTACAAGGAGATTCAGTTGCCTGAAAAAACGCGTTTATTTCGGGCTGAAAAACACGTTTTGGAAAGTGTGATGTTACTGCCCCATAACTTAAATGGGGTTGACCAAACTTGCAGAAACATGTTTATTTCAGCTGAAAAACACGTTTTGACACTATCTGTACACTGGGGTTAAGGGCTGAGTGTGTGGGCTCTTCTGAGCCTTGCTGTTACAAGGAGATTCAGTTGCCTGAAAAAACGCGTTTATTTCGGGCTGAAAAACACGTTTTGAAAAGTGTGATGTTACTGCCCCATAACTTACATGGGGTTGACCAAACTTGCAGAAACATGTTTATTTCTGCTGAAAAACACGTTTTGACCCTTCCTGCACACTGGGGTTAAGGGCTGAGTGTGTTGGCACTTCTGAGCCTTGCTGTTACAAGGAGATTCAGTTGCCTGAAAAAACGCGTTTATTTCGGGCTGAAAAACACGTTTTGAAAACTGTGATGTTACTGCCCCATAACTTACATGGGGTTGACCAAACTTGCAGAAACATGTTTATTTCTGCTGAAAAACACGTTTTGACCCTTTCTGCACACTGGGGTTAAGGGCTGAGTGTGTTGGCACTTCTGAGCCTTGCTGTTACAAATAGATTCAGCTGTCTGAAAAAACGTGTTTATTTCGGGCTGAAAAACACGTTTTGAAAAGTGTGATGTTACTGCCCCATAACTTACATGGGGTTGACCAAACTTGCAGAAACATGTTTATTTCTGCTGAAAAACACGTTTTGACACTTTCTGTACACTGGGGTTAAGGGCTGAGTGTGTGGGCTCTTCTGAGCCTTGCTGTTACAAGGAGATTCAGTTGCCTGAAAAAACGCGTTTATTTCGGGCTGAAAAACACGTTTTGAAAAGTGTGATGTTACTGCCCCATAACTTACATGGGGTTGACCAAACTTGCAGAAACATGTTTATTTCTGCTGAAAAACACGTTTTGACACTTTCTGTACACTGGGGTTAAGGGCTGAGTGTGTGGGCTCTTCTGAGCCTTGCTGTTACAAGGAGATTCAGTTGTCTGAAAAAACGCGTTTATTTCGGGCTGAAAAACACGTTTTGAAAAGTGTGATGTTACTGCCCCATAACTTACATGGGGTTGACCAAACTTGCAGAAACATGTTTATTTCTGCTGAAAAACACGTTTTGACCCTTTCTGTACACTGGGGTTAAGGGCTGAGTGTGTGGGCTCTTCTGAGCCTTGCTGTTACAAGGAGATTCAGTTGTCTGAAAAAACGCGTTTATTTCGGGCTGAAAAACACGTTTTGAAAAGTGTGATGTTACTGCCCCATAACTTACATGGGGTTGACCAAACTTGCAGAAACATGTTTATTTCTGCTGAAAAACACGTTTTGACACTTTCTGTACACTGGGGTTAATGGCTGAGTGTGTGGGCACTTCTGAGCCTTGCTGTTACAAGTAGATTCAGTTGTCTGAAAAAACGCGTTTATTTCGGGCTGAAAAACACGTTTTGAAAAGTGTGATGTTACTGCCCCATAACTTACATGGGGTTGACCAAACTTGCAGAAACATGTTTATTTCTGCTGAAAAACACGTTTTGACCCTTTCTGCACACTGGGGTTAAGGGCTGAGTGTGTTGGCTCTTCTGAGCCTTGCTGTTACAAGTAGATTCAGCTGTCTGAAAAAACGAGTTTATTTCGGGCTGAAAAACACGTTTTGAAAACTGTGATGTTACTGCCCCATAACTTACATGGGGTTGACCAAACTTGCAGAAACATGTTTATTTCTGCTGAAAAACACGTTTTGACACTTTCTGTACACTGGGGTTAAGGGCTGAGTGTGTGGGCTCTTCTGAGCCTTGCTGTTACAAGGAGATTCAGTTGCCTGAAAAAACGCGTTTATTTCGGGCTGAAAAACACGTTTTGAAAAGTGTGATTTTACTGCCCCATAACTTACATGGGGTTGACCAAACTTGCAGAAACATGTTTATTTCTGCTGAAAAACACGTTTTGACCCTTTCTGCACACTGGGGTTAAGGGTTGAGTGTGTGGGCACTTCTGAGCATTGCTGTTACAAGTAGATTCAGTTGTCTGAAAAAACGCGTTTATTTCGGGCTGAAAAACACGTTTTGAAAACTGTGATGTTACTGCCCCATAACTTACATGGGGTTGACCAAACTTGCAGAAACATGTTTATTTCTGCTGAAAAACACGTTTTGACCCTTTCTGCACACTGGGGTTAAGGGCTGAGTGTGTTGGCACTTCTGAGCCTTGCTGTTACAAATAGATTCAGCTGTCTGAAAAAACGTGTTTATTTCGGGCTGAAAAACACGTTTTGAAAAGTGTGATGTTACTGCCCCATAACTTACATGGGGTTGACCAAACTTGCAGAAACATGTTTATTTCTGCTGAAAAACACGTTTTGACACTTTCTGTACACTGGGGTTAAGGGCTGAGTGTGTGGGCTCTTCTGAGCCTTGCTGTTACAAGGAGATTCAGTTGCCTGAAAAAACGCGTTTATTTCGGGCTGAAAAACACGTTTTGAAAAGTGTGATGTTACTGCCCCATAACTTACATGGGGTTGACCAAACTTGCAGAAACATGTTTATTTCTGCTGAAAAACACGTTTTGACACTTTCTGTACACTGGGGTTAAGGGCTGAGTGTGTGGGCTCTTCTGGGCCTTGCTGTTACAAGGAGATTCAGTTGTCTGAAAAAACGCGTTTATTTCGGGCTGAAAAACACGTTTTGAAAAGTGTGATGTTACTGCCCCATAACTTACATGGGGTTGACCAAACTTGCAGAAACATGTTTATTTCTGCTGAAAAACACGTTTTGACCCTTTCTGTACACTGGGGTTAAGGGCTGAGTGTGTGGGCTCTTCTGAGCCTTGCTGTTACAAGGAGATTCAGTTGTCTGAAAAAACGCGTTTATTTCGGGCTGAAAAACACGTTTTGAAAAGTGTGATGTTACTGCCCCATAACTTACATGGGGTTGACCAAACTTGCAGAAACATGTTTATTTCTGCTGAAAAACACGTTTTGACACTTTCTGTACACTGGGGTTAATGGCTGAGTGTGTGGGCACTTCTGAGCCTTGCTGTTACAAGTAGATTCAGTTGTCTGAAAAAACGCGTTTATTTCGGGCTGAAAAACACGTTTTGAAAAGTGTGATGTTACTGCCCCATAACTTACATGGGGTTGACCAAACTTGCAGAAACATGTTTATTTCTGCTGAAAAACACGTTTTGACCCTTTCTGCACACTGGGGTTAAGGGCTGAGTGTGTTGGCTCTTCTGAGCCTTGCTGTTACAAGTAGATTCAGCTGTCTGAAAAAACGAGTTTATTTCGGGCTGAAAAACACGTTTTGAAAACTGTGATGTTACTGCCCCATAACTTACATGGGGTTGACCAAACTTGCAGAAACATGTTTATTTCTGCTGAAAAACACGTTTTGACACTTTCTGTACACTGGGGTTAAGGGCTGAGTGTGTGGGCTCTTCTGAGCCTTGCTGTTACAAGGAGATTCAGTTGCCTGAAAAAACGCGTTTATTTCGGGCTGAAAAACACGTTTTGAAAAGTGTGATGTTACTGCCCCATAACTTACATGGGGTTGACCAAACTTGCAGAAACATGTTTATTTCTGCTGAAAAACACGTTTTGACACTTTCTGTACACTGGGGTTAAGGGCTGAGTGTGTGGGCTCTTCTGAGCCTTGCTGTTACAAGGAGATTCAGTTGTCTGAAAAAACGCGTTTATTTCGGGCTGAAAAACACGTTTTGAAAAGTGTGATGTTACTGCCCCATAACTTACATGGGGTTGACCAAACTTGCAGAAACATGTTTATTTCTGCTGAAAAACACGTTTTGACCCTTTCTGCACACTGGGGTTAAGGGCTGAGTGTGTTGGCACTTCTGAGCCTTGCTGTTACAAGTAGATTCAGCTGTCTGAAAAAACGTGTTTATTTCGGGCTGAAAAACACGTTTTGAAAAGTGTGATGTTACTGCCCCATAACTTACATGGGGTTGACCAAACTTGCAGAAACATGTTTATTTCTGCTGAAAAACACGTTTTGACAATTTCTGCACACTGGGGTTAAGGGCTGAGTGTGTGGGCTCTTTTGAGCCTTGCTGTTACAAGGAGATTCAGTTGCCTGAAAAAACGCGTTTATTTCGGGCTGAAAAACACGTTTTGAAAAGTGTGATGTTACTGCCCCATAACTTACATGGGGTTGACCAAACTTGCAGAAACATGTTTATTTCTGCTGAAAAACACGTTTTGACCCTTTCTGCACACTGGGGTTAAGGGCTGAGTGTGTTGGCTCTTCTGAGCCTTGCTGTTACAAGTAGATTCAGCTGTCTGAAAAAACGCGTTTATTTCGGGCTGAAAAACACGTTTTGAAAAGTGTGATGTTACTGCCCCATAACTTACATGGGGTTGACCAAACTTGCAGAAACATGTTTATTTCTGCTGAAAAACACGTTTTGACCCTTTCTGCACACTGGGGTTAAGGGCTGAGTGTGTTGGCACTTCTGAGCCTTGCTGTTACAAGTAGATTCAGCTGTCTGAAAAAACGTGTTTATTTCGGGCTGAAAAACACGTTTTGAAAAGTGTGATGTTACTGCCCCATAACTTACATGGGGTTGACCAAACTTGCAGAAACATGTTTATTTCTGCTGAAAAACACGTTTTGACCCTTTCTGCACACTGGGGTTAAGGGCTGAGTGTGTTGGCACTTCTGAGCCTTGCTGTTACAAGTAGATTCAGCTGTCTGAAAAAACGTGTTTATTTCGGGCTGAAAAACACGTTTTGAAAAGTGTGATGTTACTGCCCCATAACTTACATGGGGTTGACCAAACTTGCAGAAACATGTTTATTTCTGCTGAAAAACACGTTTTGACCCTTTCTGCACACTGGGGTTAAGGGCTGAGTGTGTTGGCACTTCTGAGCCTTGCTGTTACAAGTAGATTCAGCTGTCTGAAAAAACGTGTTTATTTCGGGCTGAAAAACACGTTTTGAAAAGTGTGATGTTACTGCCCCATAACTTACATGGGGTTGACCAAACTTGCAGAAACATGTTTATTTCTGCTGAAAAACACGTTTTGACAATTTCTGCACACTGGGGTTAAGGGCTGAGTGTGTGGGCTCTTTTGAGCCTTGCTGTTACAAGGAGATTCAGTTGCCTGAAAAAACGCGTTTATTTCGGGCTGAAAAACACGTTTTGAAAAGTGTGATGTTACTGCCCCATAACTTAAATGGGGTTGACCAAACTTGCAGAAACATGTTTATTTCTGCTGAAAAACACGTTTTGACACTTTCTGTACACTGGGGTTAAGGGCTGAGTGTGTGGGCTCTTCTGAGCCTTGCTGTTACAAGGAGATTCAGTTGTCTGAAAAAACGCGTTTATTTCGGGCTGAAAAACACGTTTTGAAAAGTGTGATGTTACTGCCCCATAACTTACATGGGGTTGACCAAACTTGCAGAAACATGTTTATTTCGGCTGAAAAACACGTTTTGACCCTTTCTGCACACTGGGGTTAAGGGCTGAGTGTGTTGGCACTTCTGAGCCTTGCTGTTACAAGTAGATTCAGCTGTCTGAAAAAACGTGTTTATTTCGGGCTGAAAAACACGTTTTGAAAAGTGTGATGTTACTGCCCCATAACTTACATGGGGTTGACCAAACTTGCAGAAACATGTTTATTTCTGCTGAAAAACACGTTTTGACACTTTCTGTACACTGGGGTTAAGGGCTGAGTGTGTGGGCTCTTCTGAACCTTGCTGTTACAAGGAGATTCAGTTGCCTGAAAAAACGCGTTTATTTCGGGCTGAAAAACACGTTTTGAAAAGTGTGATGTTACTGCCCCATAACTTACATGGGGTTGACCAAACTTGCAGAAACATGTTTATTTCTGCTGAAAAACACGTTTTGACCCTTTCTGCACACTGGGGTTAAGGGCTGAGTGTGTTGGCACTTCTGAGCCTTGCTGTTACAAGTATATTCAGCTGTCTGAAAAAACGTGTTTATTTCGGGCTGAAAAACACGTTTTGAAAAGTGTGATGTTACTGCCCCATAACTTACATGGGGTTGACCAAACTTGCAGAAACATGTTTATTTCTGCTGAAAAACACGTTTTGACAATTTCTGCACACTGGGGTTAAGGGCTGAGTGTGTGGGCTCTTTTGAGCCTTGCTGTTACAAGGAGATTCAGTTGCCTGAAAAAACGCGTTTATTTCGGGCTGAAAAACACGTTTTGAAAAGTGTGATTTTACTGCCCCATAACTTACATGGGGTTGACCAAACTTGCAGAAACATGTTTATTTCTGCTGAAAAACACGTTTTGACCCTTTCTGCACACTGGGGTTAAGGGTTGAGTGTGTGGGCACTTCTGAGCATTGCTGTTACAAGTAGATTCAGTTGTCTGAAAAAACGCGTTTATTTCGGGCTGAAAAACACGTTTTGAAAACTGTGATGTTACTGCCCCATAACTTACATGAGGTTGACCAAACTTGCAGAAACATGTTTATTTCTGCTGAAAAACACGTTTTGATCCTTTCTGCACACTGGGGTTAAGGGCTGAGTGTGTTGGCACTTCTGAGCCTTGCTGTTACAAATAGATTCAGCTGTCTGAAAAAACGTGTTTATTTCGGGCTGAAAAACACGTTTTGAAAAGTGTGATGTTACTGCCCCATAACTTACATGGGGTTGACCAAACTTGCAGAAACATGTTTATTTCTGCTGAAAAACACGTTTTGACACTTTCTGTACACTGGGGTTAAGGGCTGAGTGTGTGGGCTCTTCTGAGCCTTGCTGTTACAAGGAGATTCAGTTGCCTGAAAAAACGCGTTTATTTCGGGCTGAAAAACACGTTTTGAAAAGTGTGATGTTACTGCCCCATAACTTACATGGGGTTGACCAAACTTGCAGAAACATGTTTATTTCTGCTGAAAAACACGTTTTGACCCTTTCTGCACACTGGGGTTAAGGGCTGAGTGTGTTGGCACTTCTGAGCCTTGCTGTTACAAGTAGATTCAGCTGTCTGAAAAAACGTGTTTATTTCGGGCTGAAAAACACGTTTTGAAAAGTGTGATGTTACTGCCCCATAACTTACATGGGGTTGACCAAACTTGCAGAAACATGTTTATTTCTGCTGAAAAACACGTTTTGACACTTTCTGTACACTGGGGTTAAGGGCTGAGTGTGTGGGCTCTTCTGAGCCTTGCTATTACAAGGAGATTCATTTGCCTGAAAAAACGCGTTTATTTCGGGCTGAAAAACACGTTTTGAAAAGTGTGATGTTACTGCCCCATAACTTACATGGGGTTGACCAAACTTGCAGAAACATGTTTATTTCTGCTGAAAAACACGTTTTGACCCTTTCTGCACACTGGGGTTAAGGGCTGAGTGTGTTGGCTCTTCTGAGCCTTGCTGTTACAAGTAGATTCAGCTGTCTGAAAAAACGTGTTTATTTCGGGCTGAAAAACACGTTTTGAAAAGTGTGATGTTACTGCCCCATAACTTACATGGGGTTGACCAAACTTGCAGAAACATGTTTATTTCTGCTGAAAAACACGTTTTGACACTTTCTGTACACTGGGGTTAAGGGCTGAGTGTGTGGGCTCTTCTGAGCCTTGCTGTTACAAGGAGATTCAGTTGTCTGAAAAAACGCGTTTATTTCGGGCTGAAAAACACGTTTTGAAAAGTGTGATGTTACTGCCCCATAACTTACATGGGGTTGACCAAACTTGCAGAAACATGTTTATTTCTGCTGAAAAACACGTTTTGACCCTTTCTGCACACTGGGGTTAAGGGCTGAGTGTGTTGGCACTTCTGAGCCTTGCTGTTACAAGTATATTCAGCTGTCTGAAAAAACGTGTTTATTTCGGGCTGAAAAACACGTTTTGAAAAGTGTGATGTTACTGCCCCATAACTTACATGGGGTTGACCAAACTTGCAGAAACATGTTTATTTCTGCTGAAAAACACGTTTTGACAATTTCTGCACACTGGGGTTAAGGGCTGAGTGTGTGGGCTCTTTTGAGCCTTGCTGTTACAAGGAGATTCAGTTGCCTGAAAAAACGCGTTTATTTCGGGCTGAAAAACACGTTTTGAAAAGTGTGATTTTACTGCCCCATAACTTACATGGGGTTGACCAAACTTGCAGAAACATGTTTATTTCTGCTGAAAAACACGTTTTGACCCTTTCTGCACACTGGGGTTAAGGGTTGAGTGTGTGGGCACTTCTGAGCATTGCTGTTACAAGTAGATTCAGTTGTCTGAAAAAACGCGTTTATTTCGGGCTGAAAAACACGTTTTGAAAAGTGTGATGTTACTGCCCCATAACTTACATGGGGTTGACCAAACTTGCAGAAACATGTTTATTTCTGCTGAAAAACACGTTTTGACAATTTCTGCACACTGGGGTTAAGGGCTGAGTGTGTGGGCTCTTTTGAGCCTTGCTGTTACAAGGAGATTCAGTTGCCTGAAAAAACGCGTTTATTTCGGGCTGAAAAACACGTTTTGAAAAGTGTGATGTTACTGCCCCATAACTTACATGGGGTTGACCAAACTTGCAGAAACATGTTTATTTCTGCTGAAAAACACGTTTTGACACTTTCTGTACACTGGGGTTAAGGGTTGAGTGTGTGGGCACTTCTGAGCCTTGCTGTTACAAGTAGATTCAGTTGCCTGAAAAAACGCGTTTATTTCTGGCTGAAAAACACGTTTTGAAAAGTGTGATGTTATTGCCCCATAACTTACATGGGGTTGACCAAACTTGCAGAAACATGTTTATTTCTGCTGAAAAACACGGTTTGACCCTTTCTGCACACTGGGGTTAAGGGCTGAGTGTGTTGGCACTTCTGAGCCTTGCTGTTACAAGTAGATTCAGCTGTCTGAAAAAACGTGTTTATTTCGGGCTGAAAAACACGTTTTGAAAAGTGTGATGTTACTGCCCCATAACTTACATGGGGTTGACCAAACTTGCAGAAACATGTTTATTTCTGCTGAAAAACAAGTTTTGACCCTTTCTGCACACTGGGGTTAAGGGTTGAGTGTGTGGGCACTTCTGAGCCTTGCTGTTACAAGTAGATTCAGTCGTCTGAAAAAACGCGTTTATTTCGGGCTGAAAAACACGTTTTGAAAAGTATGATGTTACTGCCCCATAACTTACATGGGGTTGACCAAACTTACAGAAACATGTTTATTTCTGCTGAAAAACATGTTTTGACCCTTTCTGCACACTGGGGTTAAGGGCTGAGTGTGTTGGCTCTTCTGAGCCTTGCTGTTACAAGTAGATTCAGCTGTCTGAAAAAACGTGTTTATTTCGGGCTGAAAAACACGTTTTGAAAAGTGTGATGTTACTGCCCCATAACTTACATGGGGTTGACCAAACTGGCAGAAACATGTTTATTTCTGCTGAAAAACATGTTTTGACAATTTCTGCACACTGGAGTTAAGGGCTGAGTGTGTGGGCTCTTTTGAGCCTTGCTGTTACAAGGAGATTCAGTTGCCTGAAAAAACGCGTTTATTTCGGGCTGAAAAACACGTTTTGAAAAGTGTGATGTTACTGCCCCATAACTTACATGGGGTTGACCAAACTTGCAGAAACATGTTTATTTCTGCTGAAAAACACGTTTTGACCCTTTCTGCACACTGGGGTTAAGGGCTGAGTGTGTTGGCTCTTCTGAGCCTTGCTGTTACAAGTAGATTCAGCTGTCTGAAAAAACGTGTTTATTTCGGGCTGAAAAACACTTTTTGAAAAGTGTGATGTTACTGCCCCATAACTTACATGGGGTTGACAAAACTTGCAGAAACATGTTTATTTCTGCAGAAAAACACGTTTTGACCCTTTCTGCACACTGGGGTTAAGGGTTGAGTGTGTGGGCACTTCTGAGCATTGCTGTTACAAGTAGATTCAGTTGTCTGAAAAAACGCGTTTATTTCGGGCTGAAAAACACGTTTTGAAAACTGTGATGTTACTGCCCCATAACTTACATGGTGTTGACCAAACTTGCAGAAACATGTTTATTTCTGCTGAAAAACACGTTTTGACCCTTTCTGCACACTGGGGTTAAGGGCTGAGTGTGTTGGCACTTCTGAGCCTTGCTGTTACAAGTAGATTCAGCTGTCTGAAAAAACGTGTTTATTTCGGGCTGAAAAACACGTTTTGAAAAGTGTGATGTTACTGCCCCATAACTTACATGGGGTTGACCAAACTTGCAGAAACATGTTTATTTCTGCTGAAAAACACGTTTTGACCCTTTCTGCACACTGGGGTTAAGGGCTGAGTGTGTTGGCACTTCTGAGCCTTGCTGTTACAAGTAGATTCAGCTGTCTGAAAAAACGTGTTTATTTCGGGCTGAAAAACACGTTTTGAAAAGTGTGATGTTACTGCCCCATAACTTACATGGGGTTGACCAAACTTGCAGAAACATGTTTATTTCTGCTGAAAAACACGTTTTGACCCTTTCTGCACACTGGGGTTAAGGGCTGAGTGTGTTGGCACTTCTGAGCCTTGCTGTTACAAGTAGATTCAGCTGTCTGAAAAAACGTGTTTATTTCGGGCTGAAAAACACGTTTTGAAAAGTGTGATGTTACTGCCCCATAACTTACATGGGGTTGACCAAACTTGCAGAAACATGTTTATTTCTGCTGAAAAACACGTTTTGACAATTTCTGCACACTGGGGTTAAGGGCTGAGTGTGTGGGCTCTTGAGCCTTGCTGTTACAAGGAGATTCAGTTGCCTGAAAAAACGCGTTTATTTCGGGCTGAAAAACACGTTTTGAAAAGTGTGATGTTACTGCCCCATAACTTAAATGGGGTTGACCAAACTTGCAGAAACATGTTTATTTCTGCTGAAAAACACGTTTTGACACTTTCTGTACACTGGGGTTAAGGGCTGAGTGTGTGGGCTCTTCTGAGCCTTGCTGTTACAAGGAGATTCAGTTGCCTGAAAAAACGCGTTTATTTCGGGCTGAAAAACACGTTTTGAAAAGTGTGATGTTACTGCCCCATAACTTACATGGGGTTGACCAAACTTGCAGAAACATGTTTATTTCTGCTGAAAAACACGTTTTGACCCTTCCTGCACACTGGGGTTAAGGGCTGAGTGTGTTGGCACTTCTGAGCCTTGCTGTTACAAGGAGATTCAGTTGCCTGAAAAAACGCGTTTATTTCGGGCTGAAAAACACGTTTTGAAAACTGTGATGTTACTGCCCCATAACTTACATGGGGTTGACCAAACTTGCAGAAACATGTTTATTTCTGCTGAAAAACACGTTTTGACCCTTTCTGCACACTGGGGTTAAGGGCTGAGTGTGTTGGCACTTCTGAGCCTTGCTGTTACAAATAGATTCAGCTGTCTGAAAAAACGTGTTTATTTCGGGCTGAAAAACACGTTTTGAAAAGTGTGATGTTACTGCCCCATAACTTACATGGGGTTGACCAAACTTGCAGAAACATGTTTATTTCTGCTGAAAAACACGTTTTGACACTTTCTGTACACTGGGGTTAAGGGCTGAGTGTGTGGGCTCTTCTGAGCCTTGCTGTTACAAGGAGATTCAGTTGCCTGAAAAAACGCGTTTATATCGGGCTGAAAAACACGTTTTGAAAAGTGTGATGTTACTGCCCCATAACTTACATGGGGTTGACCAAACTTGCAGAAACATGTTTATTTCTGCTGAAAAACACGTTTTGACACTTTCTGTACACTGGGGTTAAGGGCTGAGTGTGTGGGCTCTTCTGAGCCTTGCTGTTACAAGGAGATTCAGTTGTCTGAAAAAACGCGTTTATTTCGGGCTGAAAAACACGTTTTGAAAAGTGTGATGTTACTGCCCCATAACTTACATGGGGTTGACCAAACTTGCAGAAACATGTTTATTTCTGCTGAAAAACACGTTTTGACCCTTTCTGTACACTGGGGTTAAGGGCTGAGTGTGTGGGCTCTTCTGAGCCTTGCTGTTACAAGGAGATTCAGTTGTCTGAAAAAACGCGTTTATTTCGGGCTGAAAAACACGTTTTGAAAAGTGTGATGTTACTGCCCCATAACTTACATGGGGTTGACCAAACTTGCAGAAACATGTTTATTTCTGCTGAAAAACACGTTTTGACACTTTCTGTACACTGGGGTTAATGGCTGAGTGTGTGGGCACTTCTGAGCCTTGCTGTTACAAGTAGATTCAGTTGTCTGAAAAAACGCGTTTATTTCGGGCTGAAAAACACGTTTTGAAAAGTGTGATGTTACTGCCCCATAACTTACATGGGGTTGACCAAACTTGCAGAAACATGTTTATTTCTGCTGAAAAACACGTTTTGACCCTTTCTGCACACTGGGGTTAAGGGCTGAGTGTGTTGGCTCTTCTGAGCCTTGCTGTTACAAGTAGATTCAGCTGTCTGAAAAAACGAGTTTATTTCGGGCTGAA
Source organism: Lepisosteus oculatus (assembly GCF_040954835.1). Taxonomy (NCBI): domain Eukaryota; kingdom Metazoa; phylum Chordata; class Actinopteri; order Semionotiformes; family Lepisosteidae; genus Lepisosteus; species Lepisosteus oculatus. Next base: position 78,840 of record NW_027167906.1, on the reverse strand, counting down.
AAACACGTTTTGAAAACTGTGATGTTACTGCCCCATAACTTACATGGGGTTGACCAAACTTGCAGAAACATGTTTATTTCTGCTGAAAAACACGTTTTGACACTTTCTGTACACTGGGGTTAAGGGCTGAGTGTGTGGGCTCTTCTGAGCCTTGCTGTTACAAGGAGATTCAGTTGCCTGAAAAAACGCGTTTATTTCGGGCTGAAAAACACGTTTTGAAAAGTGTGATTTTACTGCCCCATAACTTACATGGGGTTGACCAAACTTGCAGAAACATGTTTATTTCTGCTGAAAAACACGTTTTGACCCTTTCTGCACACTGGGGTTAAGGGTTGAGTGTGTGGGCACTTCTGAGCATTGCTGTTACAAGTAGATTCAGTTGTCTGAAAAAACGCGTTTATTTCGGGCTGAAAAACACGTTTTGAAAACTGTGATGTTACTGCCCCATAACTTACATGGGGTTGACCAAACTTGCAGAAACATGTTTATTTCTGCTGAAAAACACGTTTTGACCCTTTCTGCACACTGGGGTTAAGGGCTGAGTGTGTTGGCACTTCTGAGCCTTGCTGTTACAAATAGATTCAGCTGTCTGAAAAAACGTGTTTATTTCGGGCTGAAAAACACGTTTTGAAAAGTGTGATGTTACTGCCCCATAACTTACATGGGGTTGACCAAACTTGCAGAAACATGTTTATTTCTGCTGAAAAACACGTTTTGACACTTTCTGTACACTGGGGTTAAGGGCTGAGTGTGTGGGCTCTTCTGAGCCTTGCTGTTACAAGGAGATTCAGTTGCCTGAAAAAACGCGTTTATTTCGGGCTGAAAAACACGTTTTGAAAAGTGTGATGTTACTGCCCCATAACTTACATGGGGTTGACCAAACTTGCAGAAACATGTTTATTTCTGCTGAAAAACACGTTTTGACACTTTCTGTACACTGGGGTTAAGGGCTGAGTGTGTGGGCTCTTCTGGGCCTTGCTGTTACAAGGAGATTCAGTTGTCTGAAAAAACGCGTTTATTTCGGGCTGAAAAACACGTTTTGAAAAGTGTGATGTTACTGCCCCATAACTTACATGGGGTTGACCAAACTTGCAGAAACATGTTTATTTCTGCTGAAAAACACGTTTTGACACTTTCTGTACACTGGGGTTAATGGCTGAGTGTGTGGGCACTTCTGAGCCTTGCTGTTACAAGTAGATTCAGTTGTCTGAAAAAACGCGTTTATTTCGGGCTGAAAAACACGTTTTGAAAAGTGTGATGTTACTGCCCCATAACTTACATGGGGTTGACCAAACTTGCAGAAACATGTTTATTTCTGCTGAAAAACACGTTTTGACCCTTTCTGCACACTGGGGTTAAGGGCTGAGTGTGTTGGCTCTTCTGAGCCTTGCTGTTACAAGTAGATTCAGCTGTCTGAAAAAACGAGTTTATTTCGGGCTGAAAAACACGTTTTGAAAACTGTGATGTTACTGCCCCATAACTTACATGGGGTTGACCAAACTTGCAGAAACATGTTTATTTCTGCTGAAAAACACGTTTTGACACTTTCTGTACACTGGGGTTAAGGGCTGAGTGTGTGGGCTCTTCTGAGCCTTGCTGTTACAAGGAGATTCAGTTGCCTGAAAAAACGCGTTTATTTCGGGCTGAAAAACACGTTTTGAAAAGTGTGATGTTACTGCCCCATAACTTACATGGGGTTGACCAAACTTGCAGAAACATGTTTATTTCTGCTGAAAAACACGTTTTGACACTTTCTGTACACTGGGGTTAAGGGCTGAGTGTGTGGGCTCTTCTGAGCCTTGCTGTTACAAGGAGATTCAGTTGTCTGAAAAAACGCGTTTATTTCGGGCTGAAAAACACGTTTTGAAAAGTGTGATGTTACTGCCCCATAACTTACATGGGGTTGACCAAACTTGCAGAAACATGTTTATTTCTGCTGAAAAACACGTTTTGACCCTTTCTGCACACTGGGGTTAAGGGCTGAGTGTGTTGGCACTTCTGAGCCTTGCTGTTACAAGTAGATTCAGCTGTCTGAAAAAACGTGTTTATTTCGGGCTGAAAAACACGTTTTGAAAAGTGTGATGTTACTGCCCCATAACTTACATGGGGTTGACCAAACTTGCAGAAACATGTTTATTTCTGCTGAAAAACACGTTTTGACAATTTCTGCACACTGGGGTTAAGGGCTGAGTGTGTGGGCTCTTTTGAGCCTTGCTGTTACAAGGAGATTCAGTTGCCTGAAAAAACGCGTTTATTTCGGGCTGAAAAACACGTTTTGAAAAGTGTGATGTTACTGCCCCATAACTTACATGGGGTTGACCAAACTTGCAGAAACATGTTTATTTCTGCTGAAAAACACGTTTTGACCCTTTCTGCACACTGGGGTTAAGGGCTGAGTGTGTTGGCTCTTCTGAGCCTTGCTGTTACAAGTAGATTCAGCTGTCTGAAAAAACGTGTTTATTTCGGGCTGAAAAACACTTTTTGAAAAGTGTGATGTTACTGCCCCATAACTTACATGGGGTTGACAAAACTTGCAGAAACATGTTTATTTCTGCAGAAAAACACGTTTTGACCCTTTCTGCACACTGGGGTTAAGGGTTGAGTGTGTGGGCACTTCTGAGCATTGCTGTTACAAGTAGATTCAGTTGTCTGAAAAAACGCGTTTATTTCGGGCTGAAAAACACGTTTTGAAAACTGTGATGTTACTGCCCCATAACTTACATGGTGTTGACCAAACTTGCAGAAACATGTTTATTTCTGCTGAAAAACACGTTTTGACCCTTTCTGCACACTGGGGTTAAGGGCTGAGTGTGTTGGCACTTCTGAGCCTTGCTGTTACAAGTAGATTCAGCTGTCTGAAAAAACGTGTTTATTTCGGGCTGAAAAACACGTTTTGAAAAGTGTGATGTTACTGCCCCATAACTTACATGGGGTTGACCAAACTTGCAGAAACATGTTTATTTCTGCTGAAAAACACGTTTTGACCCTTTCTGCACACTGGGGTTAAGGGCTGAGTGTGTTGGCACTTCTGAGCATTGCTGTTACAAGTAGATTCAGCTGTCTGAAAAAACGTGTTTATTTCGGGCTGAAAAACACGTTTTGAAAAGTGTGATGTTACTGCCCCATAACTTACATGGGGTTGACCAAACTTGCAGAAACATGTTTATTTCTGCTGAAAAACACGTTTTGACACTTTCTGTACACTGGGGTTAAGGGCTGAGTGTGTGGGCTCTTCTGAGCCTTGCTGTTACAAGGCGATTCAGTTGTCTGAAAAAACGCGTTTATTTCGGGCTGAAAAACACGTTTTGAAAAGTGTGATGTTACTGCCCCATAACTTACATGGGGTTGACCAAACTTGCAGAAACATGTTTATTTCTGCTGAAAAACACGTTTTTTCAATTTCTGCACACTGGGGTTAAGGGCTGAGTGTGTGGGCTCTTTTGAGCCTTGCTGTTACAAGTAGATTCAGTTGTCTGAAAAAACGCGTTTATTTCGGGCTGAAAAACACGTTTTGAAAACTGTGATGTTACTGCCCCATAACTTACATGGGGTTGACCAAACTTGCAGAAACATGTTTATTTCTGCTGAAAAACACGTTTTGACCCTTTCTGCACACTGGGGTTAAGGGCTGAGTGTGTTGGCACTTCTGAGCCTTGCTGTTACAAATAGATTCAGCTGTCTGAAAAAACGTGTTTATTTCGGGCTGAAAAACACGTTTTGAAAAGTGTGATGTTACTGCCCCATAACTTACATGGGGTTGACCAAACTTGCAGAAACATGTTTATTTCTGCTGAAAAACACGTTTTGACACTTTCTGTACACTGGGGTTAAGGGCTGAGTGTGTGGGCTCTTCTGAGCCTTGCTGTTACAAGGAGATTCAGTTGTCTGAAAAAACGCGTTTATTTCGGGCTGAAAAACACGTTTTGAAAAGTGTGATGTTACTGCCCCATAACTTACATGGGGTTGACCAAACTTGCAGAAACATGTTTATTTCTGCTGAAAAACACGTTTTGACCCTTTCTGTACACTGGGGTTAAGGGCTGAGTGTGTGGGCTCTTCTGAGCCTTGCTGTTACAAGGAGATTCAGTTGTCTGAAAAAACGCGTTTATTTCGGGCTGAAAAACACGTTTTGAAAAGTGTGATGTTACTGCCCCATAACTTACATGGGGTTGACCAAACTTGCAGAAACATGTTTATTTCTGCTGAAAAACACGTTTTGACACTTTCTGTACACTGGGGTTAAGGGCTGAGTGCGTGGGCTCTTCTGAGCCTTGCTGTTACAAGGAGATTCAGTTGTCTGAAAAAACGCGTTTATTTCGGGCTGAAAAACACGTTTTGAAAAGTGTGATGTTACTGCCCCATAACTTACATGGGGTTGACCAAACTTGCAGAAACATGTTTATTTCTGCTGAAAAACACGTTTTGACCCTTTCTGCACACTGGGGTTAAGGGCTGAGTGTGTTGGCACTTCTGAGCCTTGCTGTTACAAGTATATTCAGCTGTCTGAAAAAACGTGTTTATTTCGGGCTGAAAAACACGTTTTGAAAAGTGTGATGTTACTGCCTCATAACTTACATGGGGTTGACCAAACTTGCAGAAACATGTTTATTTCTGATGAAAAACACGTTTTGACCCTTTCTGCACACTGGGGTTAAGGGCTGAGTGTGTTGGCACTTCTGAGCCTTGCTGTTACAAGTATATTCAGCTGTCTGAAAAAACGTGTTTATTTCGGGCTGAAAAACACGTTTTGAAAAGTGTGATGTTACTGCCCCATAACTTACATGGGGTTGACCAAACTTGCAGAAACATGTTTATTTCTGCTGAAAAACACGTTTTGACACTTTCTGTACACTGGGGTTAAGGGCTGAGTGTGTGGGCTCTTCTGAGCCTTGCTGTTACAAGGAGATTCATTTGCCTGAAAAAACGCGTTTATTTCGGGCTGAAAAACACGTTTTGAAAAGTGTGATGTTACTGCCCCATAACTTACATGGGGTTGACCAAACTTACAGAAACATGTTTATTTCTGCTGAAAAACACGTTTTGACCCTTTCTGCACACTGGGGTTAAGGGCTGAGTGTGTTGGCTCTTCTGAGCCTTGCTGTTACAAGTAGATTCAGCTGTCTGAAAAAACGTGTTTATTTCGGGCTGAAAAACACGTTTTGAAAAGTGTGATGTTACTGCCCCATAACTTACATGGGGTTGACCAAACTTGCAGAAACATGTTTATTTCTGCTGAAAAACACGTTTTGACAATTTCTGCACACTGGGGTTAAGGGCTGAGTGTGTGGGCTCTTTTGAGCCTTGCTGTTACAAGGAGATTCAGTTGCCTGAAAAAACGCGTTTATTTCGGGCTGAAAAACACGTTTTGAAAAGTGTGATGTTACTGCCCCATAACTTACATGGGGTTGACCAAACTTGCAGAAACATGTTTATTTCTGCTGAAAAACACGTTTTGACCCTTTCTGCACACTGGGGTTAAGGGCTGAGTGTGTTGGCTCTTCTGAGCCTTGCTGTTACAAGTAGATTCAGCTGTCTGAAAAAACGTGTTTATTTCGGGCTGAAAAACACTTTTTGAAAAGTGTGATGTTACTGCCCCATAACTTACATGGGGTTGACAAAACTTGCAGAAACATGTTTATTTCTGCAGAAAAACACGTTTTGACCCTTTCTGCACACTGGGGTTAAGGGTTGAGTGTGTGGGCACTTCTGAGCATTGCTGTTACAAGTAGATTCAGTTGTCTGAAAAAACGCGTTTATTTCGGGCTGAAAAACACGTTTTGAAAACTGTGATGTTACTGCCCCATAACTTACATGGTGTTGACCAAACTTGCAGAAACATGTTTATTTCTGCTGAAAAACACGTTTTGACCCTTTCTGCACACTGGGGTTAAGGGCTGAGTGTGTTGGCACTTCTGAGCCTTGCTGTTACAAGTAGATTCAGCTGTCTGAAAAAACGTGTTTATTTCGGGCTGAAAAACACGTTTTGAAAAGTGTGATGTTACTGCCCCATAACTTACATGGGGTTGACCAAACTTGCAGAAACATGTTTATTTCTGCTGAAAAACACGTTTTGACCCTTTCTGCACACTGGGGTTAAGGGCTGAGTGTGTTGGCACTTCTGAGCCTTGCTGTTACAAGTAGATTCAGCTGTCTGAAAAAACGTGTTTATTTCGGGCTGAAAAACACGTTTTGAAAAGTGTGATGTTACTGCCCCATAACTTACATGGGGTTGACCAAACTTGCAGAAACATGTTTATTTCTGCTGAAAAACACGTTTTGACAATTTCTGCACACTGGGGTTAAGGGCTGAGTGTGTGGGCTCTTTTGAGCCTTGCTGTTACAAGGAGATTCAGTTGCCTGAAAAAACGCGTTTATTTCTGGCTGAAAAACACGTTTTGAAAAGTGTGATGTTACTGCCCCATAACTTAAATGGGGTTGACCAAACTTGCAGAAACATGTTTATTTCTGCTGAAAAACACGTTTTGACACTTTCTGTACACTGCGGTTAAGGGCTGAGTGTGTGGGCTCTTCTGAGCCTTGCTGTTACAAGGAGATTCAGTTGTCTGAAAAAACGCGTTTATTTCGGGCTGAAAAACACGTTTTGAAAAGTGTGATGTTACTGCCCCATAACTTACATGGGGTTGACCAAACTTGCAGAAACATGTTTATTTCTGCTGAAAAACACGTTTTGACCCTTTCTGCACACTGGGGTTAAGGGCTGAGTGTGTTGGCACTTCTGAGCCTTGCTGTTACAAGTAGATTCAGCTGTCTGAAAAAACGTGTTTATTTCGGGCTGAAAAACACGTTTTGAAAAGTGTGATGTTACTGCCCCATAACTTACATGGGGTTGACCAAACTTGCAGAAACATGTTTATTTCTGCTGAAAAACACGTTTTGACACTTTCTGTACACTGGGGTTAAGGGCTGAGTGTGTGGGCTCTTCTGAACCTTGCTGTTACAAGGAGATTCAGTTGCCTGAAAAAACGCGTTTATTTCGGGCTGAAAAACACGTTTTGAAAAGTGTGATGTTACTGCCCCATAACTTACATGGGGTTGACCAAACTTGCAGAAACATGTTTATTTCTGCTGAAAAACACGTTTTGACCCTTCCTGCACACTGGGGTTAAGGGCTGAGTGTGTTGGCACTTCTGAGCCTTGCTGTTACAAGTAGATTCAGCTGTCTGAAAAAACGTGTTTATTTCGGGCTGAAAAACACGTTTTGAAAAGTGTGATGTTACTGCCCCATAACTTACATGGGGTTGACCAAACTTGCAGAAACATGTTTATTTCTGCTGAAAAACACGTTTTGACACTTTCTGTACACTGGGGTTAAGGGCTGAGTGTGTTGGCTCTTCGGAGCCTTGCTGTTACAAGTAGATTCAGCTGTCTGAAAAAACGTGTTTATTTCGGGCTGAAAAACACGTTTTGAAAAGTGTGATGTTACTGCCCCATAACTTACATGGGGTTGACCAAACTTGCAGAAACATGTTTATTTCTGCTGAAAAACACGTTTTGACACTTTCTGTACACTGGGGTTAAGGGCTGAGTGTGTGGGCTCTTCTGAGCCTTGCTGTTACAAGGAGATTCAGTTGTCTGAAAAAACGCGTTTATTTCGGGCTGAAAAACACGTTTTTAAAAGTGTGATGTTACTGCCCATAACTTACATGGGGTTGACCAAACTTGCAGAAACATGTTTATTTCTGCTGAAAAACACGTTTTGACCCTTTCTGCACACTGGGGTTAAGGGCTGAGTGTGTTGGCACTTCTGAGCCTTGCTGTTACAAGTATATTCAGCTGTCTGAAAAAACGTGTTTATTTCGGGCTGAAAAACACGTTTTGAAAAGTGTGATGTTACTGCCCCATAACTTACATGGGGTTGACCAAACTTGCAGAAACATGTTTATTTCTGCTGAAAAACACGTTTTGACAATTTCTGCACACTGGGGTTAAGGGCTGAGTGTGTGGGCTCTTTTGAGCCTTGCTGTTACAAGGAGATTCAGTTGCCTGAAAAAACGCGTTTATTTCGGGCTGAAAAACACGTTTTGAAAAGTGTGATTTTACTGCCCCATAACTTACATGGGGTTGACCAAACTTGCAGAAACATGTTTATTTCTGCTGAAAAACACGTTTTGACCCTTTCTGCACACTGGGGTTAAGGGTTGAGTGTGTGGGCACTTCTGAGCATTGCTGTTACAAGTAGATTCAGTTGTCTGAAAAAACGCGTTTATTTCGGGCTGAAAAACACGTTTTGAAAACTGTGATGTTACTGCCCCATAACTTACATGGGGTTGACCAAACTTGCAGAAACATGTTTATTTCTGCTGAAAAACACGTTTTGACCCTTTCTGCACACTGGGGTTAAGGGCTGAGTGTGTTGGCACTTCTGAGCCTTGCTGTTACAAATAGATTCAGCTGTCTGAAAAAACGTGTTTATTTCGGGCTGAAAAACACGTTTTGAAAAGTGTGATGTTACTGCCCCATAACTTACATGGGGTTGACCAAACTTGCAGAAACATGTTTATTTCTGCTGAAAAACACGTTTTGACACTTTCTGTACACTGGGGTTAAGGGCTGAGTGTGTGGGCTCTTCTGAGCCTTGCTGTTACAAGGAGATTCAGTTGCCTGAAAAAACGCGTTTATTTCGGGCTGAAAAACACGTTTTGAAAAGTGTGATGTTACTGCCCCATAACTTACATGGGGTTGACCAAACTTGCAGAAACATGTTTATTTCTGCTGAAAAACACGTTTTGACACTTTCTGTACACTGGGGTTAAGGGCTGAGTGTGTGGGCTCTTCTGAGCCTTGCTGTTACAAGGAGATTCAGTTGTCTGAAAAAACGCGTTTATTTCGGGCTGAAAAACACGTTTTGAAAAGTGTGATGTTACTGCCCCATAACTTACATGGGGTTGACCAAACTTGCAGAAACATGTTTATTTCTGCTGAAAAACACGTTTTGACCCTTTCTGTACACTGGGGTTAAGGGCTGAGTGTGTGGGCTCTTCTGAGCCTTGCTGTTACAAGGAGATTCAGTTGTCTGAAAAAACGCGTTTATTTCGGGCTGAAAAACACGTTTTGAAAAGTGTGATGTTACTGCCCCATAACTTACATGGGGTTGACCAAACTTGCAGAAACATGTTTATTTCTGCTGAAAAACACGTTTTGACACTTTCTGTACACTGGGGTTAAGGGCTGAGTGCGTGGGCTCTTCTGAGCCTTGCTGTTACAAGGAGATTCAGTTGTCTGAAAAAACGCGTTTATTTCGGGCTGAAAAACACGTTTTGAAAAGTGTGATGTTACTGCCCCATAACTTACATGGGGTTGACCAAACTTGCAGAAACATGTTTATTTCTGCTGAAAAACACGTTTTGACCCTTTCTGCACACTGGGGTTAAGGGCTGAGTGTGTTGGCACTTCTGAGCCTTGCTGTTACAAGTATATTCAGCTGTCTGAAAAAACGTGTTTATTTCGGGCTGAAAAACACGTTTTGAAAAGTGTGATGTTACTGCCTCATAACTTACATGGGGTTGACCAAACTTGCAGAAACATGTTTATTTCTGATGAAAAACACGTTTTGACCCTTTCTGCACACTGGGGTTAAGGGCTGAGTGTGTTGGCACTTCTGAGCCTTGCTGTTACAAGTATATTCAGCTGTCTGAAAAAACGTGTTTATTTCGGGCTGAAAAACACGTTTTGAAAAGTGTGATGTTACTGCCCCATAACTTACATGGGGTTGACCAAACTTGCAGAAACATGTTTATTTCGGGCTGAAAAACACGTTTTGAAAAGTGTGATGTTACTGCCCCATAACTTACATGGGGTTGACCAAACTTACAGAAACATGTTTATTTCTGCTGAAAAACACGTTTTGACCCTTTCTGCACACTGGGGTTAAGGGCTGAGTGTGTTGGCTCTTCTGAGCCTTGCTGTTACAAGTAGATTCAGCTGTCTGAAAAAACGTGTTTATTTCGGGCTGAAAAACACGTTTTGAAAAGTGTGATGTTACTGCCCCATAACTTACATGGGGTTGACCAAACTTGCAGAAACATGTTTATTTCAGCTGAAAAACACGTTTTGACACTTTCTGTACACTGGGGTTAAGGGCTGAGTGTGTGGGCTCTTCTGAGCCTTGCTGTTACAAGGAGATTCAGTTGTCTGAAAAAACGCGTTTATTTCGGGCTGAAAAACACGTTTTGAAAAGTGTGATGTTACTGCCCCATAACTTACATGGGGTTGACCAAACTTGCAGAAACATGTTTATTTCTGCTGAAATACACGTTTTGACCCTTTCTGCACACTGGGGTTAAGGGCTGAGTGTGTTGGCACTTCTGAGCCTTGCTGTTACAAGTAGATTCAGCTGTCTGAAAAAACGTGTTTATTTCGGGCTGAAAAACACGTTTTGAAAAGTGTGATGTTACTGCCCCATAACTTACATGGGGTTGACCAAACTTGCAGAAACATGTTTATTTCTGCTGAAAAACACGTTTTGACAATTTCTGCACACTGGGGTTAAGGGCTGAGTGTGTGGGCTCTTTTGAGCCTTGCTGTTACAAGGAGATTCAGTTGTCTGAAAAAACGCGTTTATTTCGGGCTGAAAAACACGTTTTGAAAAGTGTGATGTTACTGCCCCATAACTTACATGGGGTTGACCAAACTTGCAGAAACATGTTTATTTCTGCTGAAAAACACGTTTTGACCCTTTCTGCACACTGGGGTTAAGGGCTGAGTGTGTTGGCACTTCTGAGCCTTGCTGTTACAAGTAGATTCAGCTGTCTGAAAAAACGTGTTTATTTCGGGCTGAAAAACACGTTTTGAAAAGTGTGATGTTACTGCCCCATAACTTACATGGGGTTGACCAAACTTGCAGAAACATGTTTATTTCTGCTGAAAAACACGTTTTGACACTTTCTGTACACTGGGGTTAAGGGCTGAGTGTGTGGGCTCTTCTGAACCTTGCTGTTACAAGGAGATTCAGTTGCCTGAAAAAACGCGTTTATTTCGGGCTGAAAAACACGTTTTGAAAAGTGTGATGTTACTGCCCCATAACTTACATGGGGTTGACCAAACTTGCAGAAACATGTTTATTTCTGCTGAAAAACACGTTTTGACCCTTCCTGCACACTGGGGTTAAGGGCTGAGTGTGTTGGCACTTCTGAGCCTTGCTGTTACAAGTAGATTCAGCTGTCTGAAAAAACGTGTTTATTTCGGGCTGAAAAACACGTTTTGAAAAGTGTGATGTTACTGCCCCATAACTTACATGGGGTTGACCAAACTTGCAGAAACATGTTTATTTCTGCTGAAAAACACGTTTTGACACTTTCTGTACACTGGGGTTAAGGGCTGAGTGTGTTGGCTCTTCTGAGCCTTGCTGTTACAAGTAGATTCAGCTGTCTGAAAAAACGTGTTTATTTCGGGCTGAAAAACACGTTTTGAAAAGTGTGATGTTACTGCCCCATAACTTACATGGGGTTGACCAAACTTGCAGAAACATGTTTATTTCTGCTGAAAAACACGTTTTGACACTTTCTGTACACTGGGGTTAAGGGCTGAGTGTGTGGGCTCTTCTGAGCCTTGCTGTTACAAGGAGATTCAGTTGTCTGAAAAAACGCGTTTATTTCGGGCTGAAAAACACGTTTTGAAAAGTGTGATGTTACTGCCCCATAACTTACATGGGGTTGACCAAACTTGCAGAAACATGTTTATTTCTGCTGAAAAACACGTTTTGACCCTTTCTGCACACTGGGGTTAAGGGCTGAGTGTGTTGGCACTTCTGAGCCTTGCTGTTACAAGTATATTCAGCTGTCTGAAAAAACGTGTTTATTTCGGGCTGAAAAACACGTTTTGAAAAGTGTGATGTTACTGCCCCATAACTTACATGGGGTTGACCAAACTTGCAGAAACATGTTTATTTCTGCTGAAAAACACGTTTTGACACTTTCTGTACACTGGGGTTAAGGGCTGAGTGTGTGGGCTCTTCTGAGCCTTGCTGTTACAAGGAGATTCATTTGCCTGAAAAAACGCGTTTATTTCGGGCTGAAAAACACGTTTTGAAAAGTGTGATGTTACTGCCCCATAACTTACATGGGGTTGACCAAACTTACAGAAACATGTTTATTTCTGCTGAAAAACACGTTTTGACCCTTTCTGCACACTGGGGTTAAGGGCTGAGTGTGTTGGCTCTTCTGAGCCTTGCTGTTACAAGTAGATTCAGCTGTCTGAAAAAACGTGTTTATTTCGGGCTGAAAAACACGTTTTGAAAAGTGTGATGTTACTGCCCCATAACTTACATGGGGTTGACCAAACTTGCAGAAACATGTTTATTTCTGCTGAAAAACACGTTTTGACAATTTCTGCACACTGGGGTTAAGGGCTGAGTGTGTGGGCTCTTTTGAGCCTTGCTGTTACAAGGAGATTCAGTTGCCTGAAAAAACGCGTTTATTTCGGGCTGAAAAACACGTTTTGAAAAGTGTGATGTTACTGCCCCATAACTTACATGGGGTTGACCAAACTTGCAGAAACATGTTTATTTCTGCTGAAAAACACGTTTTGACCCTTTCTGTACACTGGGGTTAAGGGCTGAGTGTGTGGGCTCTTCTGAGCCTTGCTGTTACAAGGAGATTCATTTGCCTGAAAAAACGCGTTTATTTCGGGCTGAAAAACACGTTTTGAAAAGTGTGATGTTACTGCCCCATAACTTACATGGGGTTGACCAAACTTACAGAAACATGTTTATTTCTGCTGAAAAACACGTTTTGACCCTTTCTGCACACTGGGGTTAAGGGCTGAGTGTGTTGGCTCTTCTGAGCCTTGCTGTTACAAGTAGATTCAGCTGTCTGAAAAAACGTGTTTATTTCGGGCTGAAAAACACGTTTTGAAAAGTGTGATGTTACTGCCCCATAACTTACATGGGGTTGACCAAACTTGCAGAAACATGTTTATTTCTGCTGAAAAACACGTTTTGACAATTTCTGCACACTGGGGTTAAGGGCTGAGTGTGTGGGCTCTTTTGAGCCTTGCTGTTACAAGGAGATTCAGTTGCCTGAAAAAACGCGTTTATTTCGGGCTGAAAAACACGTTTTGAAAAGTGTGATGTTACTGCCCCATAACTTACATGGGGTTGACCAAACTTGCAGAAACATGTTTATTTCTGCTGAAAAACACGTTTTGACCCTTTCTGCACACTGGGGTTAAGGGCTGAGTGTGTTGGCTCTTCTGAGCCTTGCTGTTACAAGTAGATTCAGCTGTCTGAAAAAACGTGTTTATTTCGGGCTGAAAAACACTTTTTGAAAAGTGTGATGTTACTGCCCCATAACTTACATGGGGTTGACAAAACTTGCAGAAACATGTTTATTTCTGCAGAAAAACACGTTTTGACCCTTTCTGCACACTGGGGTTAAGGGTTGAGTGTGTGGGCACTTCTGAGCATTGCTGTTACAGGTAGATTCAGTTGTCTGAAAAAACGCGTTTATTTCGGGCTGAAAAACACGTTTTGAAAACTGTGATGTTACTGCCCCATAACTTACATGGTGTTGACCAAACTTGCAGAAACATGTTTATTTCTGCTGAAAAACACGTTTTGACCCTTTCTGCACACTGGGGTTAAGGGCTGAGTGTGTTGGCACTTCTGAGCCTTGCTGTTACAAGTAGATTCAGCTGTCTGAAAAAACGTGTTTATTTCGGGCTGAAAAACACGTTTTGAAAAGTGTGATGTTACTGCCCCATAACTTACATGGGGTTGACCAAACTTGCAGAAACATGTTTATTTCTGCTGAAAAACACGTTTTGACCCTTTCTGCACACTGGGGTTAAGGGCTGAGTGTGTTGGCACTTCTGAGCCTTGCTGTTACAAGTAGATTCAGCTGTCTGAAAAAACGTGTTTATTTCGGGCTGAAAAACACGTTTTGAAAAGTGTGATGTTACTGCCCCATAACTTACATGGGGTTGACCAAACTTGCAGAAACATGTTTATTTCTGCTGAAAAACACGTTTTGACAATTTCTGCACACTGGGGTTAAGGGCTGAGTGTGTGGGCTCTTTTGAGCCTTGCTGTTACAAGGAGATTCAGTTGCCTGAAAAAACGCGTTTATTTCTGGCTGAAAAACACGTTTTGAAAAGTGTGATGTTACTGCCCCATAACTTAAATGGGGTTGACCAAACTTGCAGAAACATGTTTATTTCTGCTGAAAAACACGTTTTCACACTTTCTGTACACTGCGGTTAAGGGCTGAGTGTGTGGGCTCTTCTGAGCCTTGCTGTTACAAGGAGATTCAGTTGTCTGAAAAAACGCGTTTATTTCGGGCTGAAAAACACGTTTTGAAAAGTGTGATGTTACTGCCCCATAACTTACATGGGGTTGACCAAACTTGCAGAAACATGTTTATTTCTGCTGAAAAACACGTTTTGACCCTTTCTGCACACTGGGGTTAAGGGCTGAGTGTGTTGGCACTTCTGAGCCTTGCTGTTACAAGTAGATTCAGCTGTCTGAAAAAACGTGTTTATTTCGGGCTGAAAAACACGTTTTGAAAAGTGTGATGTTACTGCCCCATAACTTACATGGGGTTGACCAAACTTGCAGAAACATGTTTATTTCTGCTGAAAAACACGTTTTGACACTTTCTGTACACTGGGGTTAAGGGCTGAGTGTGTGGGCTCTTCTGAACCTTGCTGTTACAAGGAGATTCAGTTGCCTGAAAAAACGCGTTTATTTCGGGCTGAAAAACACGTTTTGAAAAGTGTGATGTTACTGCCCCATAACTTACATGGGGTTGACCAAACTTGCAGAAACATGTTTATTTCTGCTGAAAAACACGTTTTGACCCTTCCTGCACACTGGGGTTAAGGGCTGAGTGTGTTGGCACTTCTGAGCCTTGCTGTTACAAGTAGATTCAGCTGTCTGAAAAAACGTGTTTATTTCGGGCTGAAAAACACGTTTTGAAAAGTGTGATGTTACTGCCCCATAACTTACATGGGGTTGACCAAACTTGCAGAAACATGTTTATTTCTGCTGAAAAACACGTTTTGACACTTTCTGTACACTGGGGTTAAGGGCTGAGTGTGTTGGCTCTTCTGAGCCTTGCTGTTACAAGTAGATTCAGCTGTCTGAAAAAACGTGTTTATTTCGGGCTGAAAAACACGTTTTGAAAAGTGTGATGTTACTGCCCCATAACTTACATGGGGTTGACCAAACTTGCAGAAACATGTTTATTTCTGCTGAAAAACACGTTTTGACACTTTCTGTACACTGGGGTTAAGGGCTGAGTGTGTGGGCTCTTCTGAGCCTTGCTGTTACAAGGAGATTCAGTTGTCTGAAAAAACGCGTTTATTTCGGGCTGAAAAACACGTTTTGAAAAGTGTGATGTTACTGCCCCATAACTTACATGGGGTTGACCAAACTTGCAGAAACATGTTTATTTCTGCTGAAAAACACGTTTTGACCCTTTCTGCACACTGGGGTTAAGGGCTGAGTGTGTTGGCACTTCTGAGCCTTGCTGTTACAAGTATATTCAGCTGTCTGAAAAAACGTGTTTATTTCGGGCTGAAAAACACGTTTTGAAAAGTGTGATGTTACTGCCCCATAACTTACATGGGGTTGACCAAACTTGCAGAAACATGTTTATTTCTGCTGAAAAACACGTTTTGACAATTTCTGCACACTGGGGTTAAGGGCTGAGTGTGTGGGCTCTTTTGAGCCTTGCTGTTACAAGGAGATTCAGTTGCCTGAAAAAACGCGTTTATTTCGGGCTGAAAAACACGTTTTGAAAAGTGTGATTTTACTGCCCCATAACTTACATGGGGTTGACCAAACTTGCAGAAACATGTTTATTTCTGCTGAAAAACACGTTTTGACCCTTTCTGCACACTGGGGTTAAGGGTTGAGTGTGTGGGCACTTCTGAGCATTGCTGTTACAAGTAGATTCAGTTGTCTGAAAAAACGCGTTTATTTCGGGCTGAAAAACACGTTTTGAAAACTGTGATGTTACTGCCCCATAACTTACATGGGGTTGACCAAACTTGCAGAAACATGTTTATTTCTGCTGAAAAACACGTTTTGACCCTTTCTGCACACTGGGGTTAAGGGCTGAGTGTGTTGGCACTTCTGAGCCTTGCTGTTACAAATAGATTCAGCTGTCTGAAAAAACGTGTTTATTTCGGGCTGAAAAACACGTTTTGAAAAGTGTGATGTTACTGCCCCATAACTTACATGGGGTTGACCAAACTTGCAGAAACATGTTTATTTCTGCTGAAAAACACGTTTTGACACTTTCTGTACACTGGGGTTAAGGGCTGAGTGTGTGGGCTCTTCTGAGCCTTGCTGTTACAAGGAGATTCAGTTGCCTGAAAAAACGCGTTTATTTCGGGCTGAAAAACACGTTTTGAAAAGTGTGATGTTACTGCCCCATAACTTACATGGGGTTGACCAAACTTGCAGAAACATGTTTATTTCTGCTGAAAAACACGTTTTGACACTTTCTGTACACTGGGGTTAAGGGCTGAGTGTGTGGGCTCTTCTGAGCCTTGCTGTTACAAGGAGATTCAGTTGTCTGAAAAAACGCGTTTATTTCGGGCTGAAAAACACGTTTTGAAAAGTGTGATGTTACTGCCCCATAACTTACATGGGGTTGACCAAACTTGCAGAAACATGTTTATTTCTGCTGAAAAACACGTTTTGACCCTTTCTGTACACTGGGGTTAAGGGCTGAGTGTGTGGGCTCTTCTGAGCCTTGCTGTTACAAGGAGATTCAGTTGTCTGAAAAAACGCGTTTATTTCGGGCTGAAAAACACGTTTTGAAAAGTGTGATGTTACTGCCCCATAACTTACATGGGGTTGACCAAACTTGCAGAAACATGTTTATTTCTGCTGAAAAACACGTTTTGACACTTTCTGTACACTGGGGTTAAGGGCTGAGTGCGTGGGCTCTTCTGAGCCTTGCTGTTACAAGGAGATTCAGTTGTCTGAAAAAACGCGTTTATTTCGGGCTGAAAAACACGTTTTGAAAAGTGTGATGTTACTGCCCCATAACTTACATGGGGTTGACCAAACTTGCAGAAACATGTTTATTTCTGCTGAAAAACACGTTTTGACCCTTTCTGCACACTGGGGTTAAGGGCTGAGTGTGTTGGCACTTCTGAGCCTTGCTGTTACAAGTATATTCAGCTGTCTGAAAAAACGTGTTTATTTCGGGCTGAAAAACACGTTTTGAAAAGTGTGATGTTACTGCCTCATAACTTACATGGGGTTGACCAAACTTGCAGAAACATGTTTATTTCTGATGAAAAACACGTTTTGACCCTTTCTGCACACTGGGGTTAAGGGCTGAGTGTGTTGGCACTTCTGAGCCTTGCTGTTACAAGTATATTCAGCTGTCTGAAAAACGTGTTTATTTCGGGCTGAAAAACACGTTTTGAAAAGTGTGATGTTACTGCCCCATAACTTACATGGGGTTGACCAAACTTGCAGAAACATGTTTATTTCGGGCTGAAAAACACGTTTTGAAAAGTGTGATGTTACTGCCCCATAACTTACATGGGGTTGACCAAACTTACAGAAACATGTTTATTTCTGCTGAAAAACACGTTTTGACCCTTTCTGCACACTGGGGTTAAGGGCTGAGTGTGTTGGCTCTTCTGAGCCTTGCTGTTACAAGTAGATTCAGCTGTCTGAAAAAACGTGTTTATTTCGGGCTGAAAAACACGTTTTGAAAAGTGTGATGTTACTGCCCCATAACTTACATGGGGTTGACCAAACTTGCAGAAACATGTTTATTTCAGCTGAAAAACACGTTTTGACACTTTCTGTACACTGGGGTTAAGGGCTGAGTGTGTGGGCTCTTCTGAGCCTTGCTGTTACAAGGAGATTCAGTTGTCTGAAAAAACGCGTTTATTTCGGGCTGAAAAACACGTTTTGAAAAGTGTGATGTTACTGCCCCATAACTTACATGGGGTTGACCAGACTTGCAGAAACATGTTTATTTCTGCTGAAATACACGTTTTGACCCTTTCTGCACACTGGGGTTAAGGGCTGAGTGTGTTGGCACTTCTGAGCCTTGCTGTTACAAGTAGATTCAGCTGTCTGAAAAAACGTGTTTATTTCGGGCTGAAAAACACGTTTTGAAAAGTGTGATGTTACTGCCCCATAACTTACATGGGGTTGACCAAACTTGCAGAAACATGTTTATTTCTGCTGAAAAACACGTTTTGACAATTTCTGCACACTGGGGTTAAGGGCTGAGTGTGTGGGCTCTTTTGAGCCTTGCTGTTACAAGGAGATTCAGTTGTCTGAAAAAACGTGTTTATTTCGGGCTGAAAAACACGTTTTGAAAAGTGTGATGTTACTGCCCCATAACTTACATGGGGTTGACCAAACTTGCAGAAACATGTTTATTTCTGCTGAAAAACACGTTTTGACACTTTCTGTACACTGGGGTTAAGGGCTGAGTGTGTTGGCTCTTCTGAGCCTTGCTGTTACAAGTAGATTCAGCTGTCTGAAAAAACGTGTTTATTTCGGGCTGAAAAACACGTTTTGAAAAGTGTGATGTTACTGCCCCATAACTTACATGGGGTTGACCAAACTTGCAGAAACATGTTTATTTCTGCTGAAAAACACGTTTTGACACTTTCTGTACACTGGGGTTAAGGGCTGAGTGTGTGGGCTCTTCTGAGCCTTGCTGTTACAAGGAGATTCAGTTGTCTGAAAAAACGCGTTTATTTCGGGCTGAAAAACACGTTTTGAAAAGTGTGATGTTACTGCCCCATAACTTACATGGGGTTGACCAAACTTGCAGAAACATGTTTATTTCTGCTGAAAAACACGTTTTGACCCTTTCTGCACACTGGGGTTAAGGGCTGAGTGTGTTGGCACTTCTGAGCCTTGCTGTTACAAGTATATTCAGCTGTCTGAAAAAACGTGTTTATTTCGGGCTGAAAAACACGTTTTGAAAAGTGTGATGTTACTGCCCCATAACTTACATGGGGTTGACCAAACTTGCAGAAACATGTTTATTTCTGCTGAAAAACACGTTTTGACAATTTCTGCACACTGGGGTTAAGGGCTGAGTGTGTGGGCTCTTTTGAGCCTTGCTGTTACAAGGAGATTCAGTTGCCTGAAAAAACGCGTTTATTTCGGGCTGAAAAACACGTTTTGAAAAGTGTGATTTTACTGCCCCATAACTTACATGGGGTTGACCAAACTTGCAGAAACATGTTTATTTCTGCTGAAAAACACGTTTTGACCCTTTCTGCACACTGGGGTTAAGGGTTGAGTGTGTGGGCACTTCTGAGCATTGCTGTTACAAGTAGATTCAGTTGTCTGAAAAAACGCGTTTATTTCGGGCTGAAAAACACGTTTTGAAAACTGTGATGTTACTGCCCCATAACTTACATGGGGTTGACCAAACTTGCAGAAACATGTTTATTTCTGCTGAAAAACACGTTTTGACCCTTTCTGCACACTGGGGTTAAGGGCTGAGTGTGTTGGCACTTCTGAGCCTTGCTGTTACAAATAGATTCAGCTGTCTGAAAAAACGTGTTTATTTCGGGCTGAAAAACACGTTTTGAAAAGTGTGATGTTACTGCCCCATAACTTACATGGGGTTGACCAAACTTGCAGAAACATGTTTATTTCTGCTGAAAAACACGTTTTGACACTTTCTGTACACTGGGGTTAAGGGCTGAGTGTGTGGGCTCTTCTGAGCCTTGCTGTTACAAGGAGATTCAGTTGCCTGAAAAAACGCGTTTATTTCGGGCTGAAAAACACGTTTTGAAAAGTGTGATGTTACTGCCCCATAACTTACATGGGGTTGACCAAACTTGCAGAAACATGTTTATTTCTGCTGAAAAACACGTTTTGACACTTTCTGTACACTGGGGTTAAGGGCTGAGTGTGTGGGCTCTTCTGAGCCTTGCTGTTACAAGGAGATTCAGTTGTCTGAAAAAACGCGTTTATTTCGGGCTGAAAAACACGTTTTGAAAAGTGTGATGTTACTGCCCCATAACTTACATGGGGTTGACCAAACTTGCAGAAACATGTTTATTTCTGCTGAAAACACGTTTTGACCCTTTCTGTACACTGGGGTTAAGGGCTGAGTGTGTGGGCTCTTCTGAGCCTTGCTGTTACAAGGAGATTCAGTTGTCTGAAAAAACGCGTTTATTTCGGGCTGAAAAACACGTTTTGAAAAGTGTGATGTTACTGCCCCATAACTTACATGGGGTTGACCAAACTTGCAGAAACATGTTTATTTCTGCTGAAAAACACGTTTTGACACTTTCTGTACACTGGGGTTAAGGGCTGAGTGCGTGGGCTCTTCTGAGCCTTGCTGTTACAAGGAGATTCAGTTGTCTGAAAAAACGCGTTTATTTCGGGCTGAAAAACACGTTTTGAAAAGTGTGATGTTACTGCCCCATAACTTACATGGGGTTGACCAAACTTGCAGAAACATGTTTATTTCTGCTGAAAAACACGTTTTGACCCTTTCTGCACACTGGGGTTAAGGGCTGAGTGTGTTGGCACTTCTGAGCCTTGCTGTTACAAGTATATTCAGCTGTCTGAAAAAACGTGTTTATTTCGGGCTGAAAAACACGTTTTGAAAAGTGTGATGTTACTGCCTCATAACTTACATGGGGTTGACCAAACTTGCAGAAACATGTTTATTTCTGATGAAAAACACGTTTTGACCCTTTCTGCACACTGGGGTTAAGGGCTGAGTGTGTTGGCACTTCTGAGCCTTGCTGTTACAAGTATATTCAGCTGTCTGAAAAAACGTGTTTATTTCGGGCTGAAAAACACGTTTTGAAAAGTGTGATGTTACTGCCCCATAACTTACATGGGGTTGACCAAACTTGCAGAAACATGTTTATTTCGGGCTGAAAAACACGTTTTGAAAAGTGTGATGTTACTGCCCCATAACTTACATGGGGTTGACCAAACTTACAGAAACATGTTTATTTCTGCTGAAAAACACGTTTTGACCCTTTCTGCACACTGGGGTTAAGGGCTGAGTGTGTTGGCTCTTCTGAGCCTTGCTGTTACAAGTAGATTCAGCTGTCTGAAAAAACGTGTTTATTTCGGGCTGAAAAACACGTTTTGAAAAGTGTGATGTTACTGCCCCATAACTTACATGGGGTTGACCAAACTTGCAGAAACATGTTTATTTCAGCTGAAAAACACGTTTTGACACTTTCTGTACACTGGGGTTAAGGGCTGAGTGTGTGGGCTCTTCTGAGCCTTGCTGTTACAAGGAGATTCAGTTGTCTGAAAAAACGCGTTTATTTCGGGCTGAAAAACACGTTTTGAAAAGTGTGATGTTACTGCCCCATAACTTACATGGGGTTGACCAAACTTGCAGAAACATGTTTATTTCTGCTGAAATACACGTTTTGACCCTTTCTGCACACTGGGGTTAAGGGCTGAGTGTGTTGGCACTTCTGAGCCTTGCTGTTACAAGTAGATTCAGCTGTCTGAAAAAACGTGTTTATTTCGGGCTGAAAAACACGTTTTGAAAAGTGTGATGTTACTGCCCCATAACTTACATGGGGTTGACCAAACTTGCAGAAACATGTTTATTTCTGCTGAAAAACACGTTTTGACAATTTCTGCACACTGGGGTTAAGGGCTGAGTGTGTGGGCTCTTTTGAGCCTTGCTGTTACAAGGAGATTCAGTTGCCTGAAAAAACGCGTTTATTTCGGGCTGAAAAACACGTTTTGAAAAGTGTGATGTTACTGCCCCATAACTTACATGGGGTTGACCAAACTTGCAGAAACATGTTTATTTCTGCTGAAAAACACGTTTTGACACTTTCTGTACACTGGGGTTAAGGGTTGAGTGTGTGGGCACTTCTGAGCCTTGCTGTTACAAGTAGATTCAGTTGCCTGAAAAAACGCGTTTATTTCTGGCTGAAAAACACGTTTTGAAAAGTGTGATGTTATTGCCCCATAACTTACATGGGGTTGACCAAACTTGCAGAAACATGTTTATTTCTGCTGAAAAACACGTTTTGACCCTTTCTGCACACTGGGGTTAAGGGCTGAGTGTGTTGGCACTTCTGAGCCTTGCTGTTACAAGTAGATTCAGCTGTCTGAAAAAACGTGTTTATTTCGGGCTGAAAAACACGTTTTGAAAAGTGTGATGTTACTGCCCCATAACTTACATGGGGTTGACCAAACTTGCAGAAACATGTTTATTTCTGCTGAAAAACACGTTTTGACCCTTTCTGCACACTGGGGTTAAGGGTTGAGTGTGTGGGCACTTCTGAGCCTTGCTGTTACAAGTAGATTCAGTTGTCTGAAAAAACGCGTTTATTTCGGGCTGAAAAACACGTTTTGAAAAGTATGATGTTACTGCCCCATAACTTACATGGGGTTGACCAAACTTACAGAAACATGTTTATTTCTGCTGAAAAACATGTTTTGACCCTTTCTGCACACTGGGGTTAAGGGCTGAGTGTGTTGGCTCTTCTGAGCCTTGCTGTTACAAGTAGATTCAGTTGTCTGAAAAAACGTGTTTATTTCGGGCTGAAAAACACGTTTTGAAAAGTGTGATGTTACTGCCCCATAACTTACATGGGGTTGACCAAACTTGCAGAAACATGTTTATTTCTGCTGAAAAACACGTTTTGACAATTTCTGCACACTGGGGTTAAGGGCTGAGTGTGTGGGCTCTTTTGAGCCTTGCTGTTACAAGGCGATTCAGTTGCCTGAAAAAACGCGTTTATTTCGGGCTGAAAAACACGTTTTGAAAAGTGTGATGTTACTGCCCCATAACTTACATGGGGTTGACCAAACTTGCAGAAACATGTTTATTTCTGCTGAAAAACACGTTTTGACCCTTTCTGCACACTGGGGTTAAGGGCTGAGTGTGTTGGCTCTTCTGAGCCTTGCTGTTACAAGTAGATTCAGCTGTCTGAAAAAACGTGTTTATTTCGGGCTGAAAAACACTTTTTGAAAAGTGTGATGTTACTGCCCCATAACTTACATGGGGTTGACAAAACTTGCAGAAACATGTTTATTTCTGCAGAAAAACACGTTTTGACCCTTTCTGCACACTGGGGTTAAGGGTTGAGTGTGTGGGCACTTCTGAGCATTGCTGTTACATGTAGATTCAGTTGTCTGAAAAAACGCGTTTATTTCGGGCTGAAAAACACGTTTTGAAAACTGTGATGTTACTGCCCCATAACTTACATGGTGTTGACCAAACTTGCAGAAACATGTTTATTTCTGCTGAAAAACACGTTTTGACCCTTTCTGCACACTGGGGTTAAGGGCTGAGTGTGTTGGCACTTCTGAGCCTTGCTGTTACAAGTAGATTCAGCTGTCTGAAAAAACGTGTTTATTTCGGGCTGAAAAACACGTTTTGAAAAGTGTGATGTTACTGCCCCATAACTTACATGGGGTTGACCAAACTTGCAGAAACATGTTTATTTCTGCTGAAAAACACGTTTTGACCCTTTCTGCACACTGGGGTTAAGGGCTGAGTGTGTTGGCACTTCTGAGCCTTGCTGTTACAAGTAGATTCAGCTGTCTGAAAAAACGTGTTTATTTCGGGCTGAAAAACACGTTTTGAAAAGTGTGATGTTACTGCCCCATAACTTACATGGGGTTGACCAAACTTGCAGAAACATGTTTATTTCTGCTGAAAAACACGTTTTGACCCTTTCTGCACACTGGGGTTAAGGGCTGAGTGTGTTGGCACTTCTGAGCCTTGCTGTTACAAGTAGATTCAGCTGTCTGAAAAAACGTGTTTATTTCGGGCTGAAAAACACGTTTTGAAAAGTGTGATGTTACTGCCCCATAACTTACATGGGGTTGACCAAACTTGCAGAAACATGTTTATTTCTGCTGAAAAACACGTTTTGACAATTTCTGCACACTGGGGTTAAGGGCTGAGTGTGTGGGCTCTTTTGAGCCTTGCTGTTACAAGGAGATTCAGTTGCCTGAAAAAACGCGTTTATTTCGGGCTGAAAAACACGTTTTGAAAAGTGTGATGTTACTGCCCCATAACTTAAATGGGGTTGACCAAACTTGCAGAAACATGTTTATTTCTGCTGAAAAACACGTTTTGACACTATCTGTACACTGGGGTTAAGGGCTGAGTGTGTGGGCTCTTCTGAGCCTTGCTGTTACAAGGAGATTCAGTTGTCTGAAAAAACGCGTTTATTTCGGGCTGAAAAACACGTTTTGAAAAGTGTGATGTTACTGCCCCATAACTTACATGGGGTTGACCAAACTTGCAGAAACATGTTTATTTCTGCTGAAAAACACGTTTTGACCCTTCCTGCACACTGGGGTTAAGGGCTGAGTGTGTTGGCACTTCTGAGCCTTGCTGTTACAAGTAGATTCAGCTGTCTGAAAAAACGTGTTTATTTCGGGCTGAAAAACACGTTTTGAAAAGTGTGATGTTACTGCCCCATAACTTACATGGGGTTGACCAAACTTGCAGAAACATGTTTATTTCTGCTGAAAAACACGTTTTGACACTTTCTGTACACTGGGGTTAAGGGCTGAGTGTGTGGGCTCTTCTGAGCCTTGCTGTTACAAGGAGATTCAGTTGTCTGAAAAAACGCGTTTATTTCGGGCTGAAAAACACGTTTTGAAAAGTGTGATGTTACTGCCCCATAACTTACATGGGGTTGACCAAACTTGCAGAAACATGTTTATTTCTGCTGAAAAACACGTTTTGACCCTTTCTGCACACTGGGGTTAAGGGCTGAGTGTGTTGGCACTTCTGAGCCTTGCTGTTACAAGTAGATTCAGCTGTCTGAAAAAACGTGTTTATTTCGGGCTGAAAAACACGTTTTGAAAAGTGTGATGTTACTGCCCCATAACTTACATGGGGTTGACCAAACTTGCAGAAACATGTTTATTTCTGCTGAAAAACACGTTTTGACCCTTTCTGCACACTGGGGTTAAGGGCTGAGTGTGTTGGCACTTCTGAGCCTTGCTGTTACAAGTAGATTCAGCTGTCTGAAAAAACGTGTTTATTTCGGGCTGAAAAACACGTTTTGAAAAGTGTGATGTTACTGCCCCATAACTTACATGGGGTTGACCAAACTTGCAGAAACATGTTTATTTCTGCTGAAAAACACGTTTTGACCCTTTCTGCACACTGGGGTTAAGGGCTGAGTGTGTTGGCACTTCTGAGCCTTGCTGTTACAAGTAGATTCAGCTGTCTGAAAAAACGTGTTTATTTCGGGCTGAAAAACACGTTTTGAAAAGTGTGATGTTACTGCCCCATAACTTACATGGGGTTGACCAAACTTGCAGAAACATGTTTATTTCTGCTGAAAAACACGTTTTGACAATTTCTGCACACTGGGGTTAAGGGCTGAGTGTGTGGGCTCTTCTGAGCCTTGCTGTTACAAGGAGATTCAGTTGTCTGAAAAAACGCGTTTATTTCGGGCTGAAAAACACGTTTTGAAAAGTGTGATGTTACTGCCCCATAACTTACATGGGGTTGAACAAACTTGCAGAAACATGTTTATTTCGGCTGAAAAACACGTTTTGACCCTTTCTGCACACTGGGGTTAAGGGCTGAGTGTGTTGGCACTTCTGAGCCTTGCTGTTACAAGTAGATTCAGCTGTCTGAAAAAACGTGTTTATTTCGGGCTGAAAAACACGTTTTGAAAAGTGTGATGTTACTGCCCCATAACTTACATGGGGTTGACCAAACTTGCAGAAACATGTTTATTTCTGCTGAAAAACACGTTTTGACACTTTCTGTACACTGGGGTTAAGGGCTGAGTGTGTGGGCTCTTCTGAACCTTGCTGTTACAAGGAGATTCAGTTGCCTGAAAAAACGCGTTTATTTCGGGCTGAAAAACACGTTTTGAAAACTGTGATGTTACTGCCCCATAACTTACATGAGGTTGACCAAACTTGCAGAAACATGTTTATTTCTGCTGAAAAACACGTTTTGACCCTTTCTGCACACTGGGGTTAAGGGCTGAGTGTGTTGGCACTTCTGAGCCTTGCTGTTACAAATAGATTCAGCTGTCTGAAAAAACGTGTTTATTTCGGGCTGAAAAACACGTTTTGAAAAGTGTGATGTTACTGCCCCATAACTTACATGGGGTTGACCAAACTTGCAGAAACATGTTTATTTCTGCTGAAAAACACGTTTTGACACTTTCTGTACACTGGGGTTAAGGGCTGAGTGTGTGGGCTCTTCTGAGCCTTGCTGTTACAAGGAGATTCAGTTGCCTGAAAAAACGCGTTTATTTCGGGCTGAAAAACACGTTTTGAAAAGTGTGATGTTACTGCCCCATAACTTACATGGGGTTGACCAAACTTGCAGAAACATGTTTATTTCTGCTGAAAAACACGTTTTGACCCTTTCTGCACACTGGGGTTAAGGGCTGAGTGTGTTGGCACTTCTGAGCCTTGCTGTTACAAGTAGATTCAGCTGTCTGAAAAAACGTGTTTATTTCGGGCTGAAAAACACGTTTTGAAAAGTGTGATGTTACTGCCCCATAACTTACATGGGGTTGACCAAACTTGCAGAAACATGTTTATTTCTGCTGAAAAACACGTTTTGACCCTTTCTGCACACTGGGGTTAAGGGCTGAGTGTGTTGGCACTTCTAGCCTTGCTGTTACAAGTAGATTCAGCTGTCTGAAAAAACGCGTTTATTTCGGGCTGAAAAACACGTTTTGAAAAGTGTGATGTTACTGCCCCATAACTTACATGGGGTTGACCAAACTTGCAGAAACATGTTTATTTCTGCTGAAAAACACGTTTTGACCCTTCCTGCACACTGGGGTTAAGGGCTGAGTGTGTTGGCACTTCTGAGCCTTGCTGTTACAAGTAGATTCAGCTGTCTGAAAAAACGTGTTTATTTCGGGCTGAAAAACACGTTTTGAAAAGTGTGATGTTACTGCCCCATAACTTACATGGGGTTGACCAAACTTGCAGAAACATGTTTATTTCTGCTGAAAAACACGTTTTGACACTTTCTGTACACTGGGGTTAAGGGCTGAGTGTGTGGGCTCTTCTGAGCCTTGCTGTTACAAGGAGATTCAGTTGTCTGAAAAAACGCGTTTATTTCGGGCTGAAAAACACGTTTTGAAAAGTGTGATGTTACTGCCCCATAACTTACATGGGGTTGACCAAACTTGCAGAAACATGTTTATTTCTGCTGAAAAACACGTTTTGACCCTTTCTGCACACTGGGGTTAAGGGCTGAGTGTGTTGGCACTTCTGAGCCTTGCTGTTACAAGTAGATTCAGCTGTCTGAAAAAACGTGTTTATTTCGGGCTGAAAAACACGTTTTGAAAAGTGTGATGTTACTGCCCCATAACTTACATGGGGTTGACCAAACTTGCAGAAACATGTTTATTTCTGCTGAAAAACACGTTTTGACCCTTTCTGCACACTGGGGTTAAGGGCTGAGTGTGTTGGCACTTCTGAGCCTTGCTGTTACAAGTAGATTCAGCTGTCTGAAAAAACGTGTTTATTTCGGGCTGAAAAACACGTTTTGAAAAGTGTGATGTTACTGCCCCATAACTTACATGGGGTTGACCAAACTTGCAGAAACATGTTTATTTCTGCTGAAAAACACGTTTTGACCCTTTCTGCACACTGGGGTTAAGGGCTGAGTGTGTTGGCACTTCTGAGCCTTGCTGTTACAAGTAGATTCAGCTGTCTGAAAAAACGTGTTTATTTCGGGCTGAAAAACACGTTTTGAAAAGTGTGATGTTACTGCCCCATAACTTACATGGGGTTGACCAAACTTGCAGAAACATGTTTATTTCTGCTGAAAAACACGTTTTGACAATTTCTGCACACTGGGGTTAAGGGCTGAGTGTGTGGGCTCTTCTGAGCCTTGCTGTTACAAGGAGATTCAGTTGTCTGAAAAAACGCGTTTATTTCGGGCTGAAAAACACGTTTTGAAAAGTGTGATGTTACTGCCCCATAACTTACATGGGGTTGAACAAACTTGCAGAAACATGTTTATTTCGGCTGAAAAACACGTTTTGACCCTTTCTGCACACTGGGGTTAAGGGCTGAGTGTGTTGGCACTTCTGAGCCTTGCTGTTACAAGTAGATTCAGCTGTCTGAAAAAACGTGTTTATTTCGGGCTGAAAAACACGTTTTGAAAAGTGTGATGTTACTGCCCCATAACTTACATGGGGTTGACCAAACTTGCAGAAACATGTTTATTTCTGCTGAAAAACACGTTTTGACACTTTCTGTACACTGGGGTTAAGGGCTGAGTGTGTGGGCTCTTCTGAACCTTGCTGTTACAAGGAGATTCAGTTGCCTGAAAAAACGCGTTTATTTCGGGCTGAAAACACGTTTTGAAAACTGTGATGTTACTGCCCCATAACTTACATGAGGTTGACCAAACTTGCAGAAACATGTTTATTTCTGCTGAAAAACACGTTTTGACCCTTTCTGCACACTGGGGTTAAGGGCTGAGTGTGTTGGCACTTCTGAGCCTTGCTGTTACAAATAGATTCAGCTGTCTGAAAAAACGTGTTTATTTCGGGCTGAAAAACACGTTTTGAAAAGTGTGATGTTACTGCCCCATAACTTACATGGGGTTGACCAAACTTGCAGAAACATGTTTATTTCTGCTGAAAAACACGTTTTGACACTTTCTGTACACTGGGGTTAAGGGCTGAGTGTGTGGGCTCTTCTGAGCCTTGCTGTTACAAGGAGATTCAGTTGCCTGAAAAAACGCGTTTATTTCGGGCTGAAAAACACGTTTTGAAAAGTGTGATGTTACTGCCCCATAACTTACATGGGGTTGACCAAACTTGCAGAAACATGTTTATTTCTGCTGAAAAACACGTTTTGACCCTTTCTGCACACTGGGGTTAAGGGCTGAGTGTGTTGGCACTTCTGAGCCTTGCTGTTACAAGTAGATTCAGCTGTCTGAAAAAACGTGTTTATTTCGGGCTGAAAAACACGTTTTGAAAAGTGTGATGTTACTGCCCCATAACTTACATGGGGTTGACCAAACTTGCAGAAACATGTTTATTTCTGCTGAAAAACACGTTTTGACCCTTTCTGCACACTGGGGTTAAGGGCTGAGTGTGTTGGCACTTCTAGCCTTGCTGTTACAAGTAGATTCAGCTGTCTGAAAAAACGTGTTTATTTCGGGCTGAAAAACACGTTTTGAAAAGTGTGATGTTACTGCCCCATAACTTACATGGGGTTGACCAAACTTGCAGAAACATGTTTATTTCTGCTGAAAAACACGTTTTGACCCTTTCTGCACACTGGGGTTAAGGGCTGAGTGTGTTGGCACTTCTGAGCCTTGCTGTTACAAGTAGATTCAGCTGTCTGAAAAAACGTGTTTATTTCGGGCTGAAAAACACGTTTTGAAAAGTGTGATGTTACTGCCCCATAACTTACATGGGGTTGACCAAACTTGCAGAAACATGTTTATTTCTGCTGAAAAACACGTTTTGACAATTTCTGCACACTGGGGTTAAGGGCTGAGTGTGTGGGCTCTTTTGAGCCTTGCTGTTACAAGGAGATTCAGTTGCCTGAAAAAACGCGTTTATTTCGGGCTGAAAAACACGTTTTGAAAAGTGTGATGTTACTGCCCCATAACTTACATGGGGTTGACCAAACTTGCAGAAACATGTTTATTTCTGCTGAAAAACACGTTTTGACCCTTCCTGCACACTGGGGTTAAGGGCTGAGTGTGTTGGCACTTCTGAGCCTTGCTGTTACAAGTAGATTCAGCTGTCTGAAAAAACGTGTTTATTTCGGGCTGAAAAACACGTTTTGAAAAGTGTGATGTTACTGCCCCATAACTTACATGGGGTTGACCAAACTTGCAGAAACATGTTTATTTCTGCTGAAAAACACGTTTTGACACTTTCTGTACACTGGGGTTAAGGGCTGATTGTGTGGGCTCTTCTGAGCCTTGCTGTTACAAGGAGATTCATTTGCCTGAAAAAACGCGTTTATTTCGGGCTGAAAAACACGTTTTGAAAAGTGTGATGTTACTGCCCCATAACTTACATGGGGTTGACCAAACTTGCAGAAACATGTTTATTTCTGCTGAAAAACACGTTTTGACCCTTTCTGCACACTGGGGTTAAGGGCTGAGTGTGTTGGCTCTTCTGAGCCTTGCTGTTACAAGTAGATTCAGCTGTCTGAAAAAACGTGTTTATTTCGGGCTGAAAAACACGTTTTGAAAAGTGTGATGTTACTGCCCCATAACTTACATGGGGTTGACCAAACTTGCAGAAACATGTTTATTTCTGCTGAAAAACACGTTTTGACACTTTCTGTACACTGGGGTTAAGGGCTGAGTGTGTGGGCTCTTCTGAGCCTTGCTGTTACAAGGAGATTCAGTTGTCTGAAAAAACGCGTTTATTTCGGGCTGAAAAACACGTTTTGAAAAGTGTGATGTTACTGCCCCATAACTTACATGGGGTTGACCAAACTTGCAGAAACATGTTTATTTCTGCTGAAAAACACGTTTTGACCCTTTCTGCACACTGGGGTTAAGGGCTGAGTGTGTTGGCACTTCTGAGCCTTGCTGTTACAAGTATATTCAGCTGTCTGAAAAAACGTGTTTATTTCGGGCTGAAAAACACGTTTTGAAAAGTGTGATGTTACTGCCCCATAACTTACATGGGGTTGACCAAACTTGCAGAAACATGTTTATTTCTGCTGAAAAACACGTTTTGACAATTTCTGCACACTGGGGTTAAGGGCTGAGTGTGTGGGCTCTTTTGAGCCTTGCTGTTACAAGGAGATTCAGTTGCCTGAAAAAACGCGTTTATTTCGGGCTGAAAAACACGTTTTGAAAAGTGTGATTTTACTGCCCCATAACTTACATGGGGTTGACCAAACTTGCAGAAACATGTTTATTTCTGCTGAAAAACACGTTTTGACCCTTTCTGCACACTGGGGTTAAGGGTTGAGTGTGTGGGCACTTCTGAGCATTGCTGTTACAAGTAGATTCAGTTGTCTGAAAAAACGCGTTTATTTCGGGCTGAAAAACACGTTTTGAAAACTGTGATGTTACTGCCCCATAACTTACATGAGGTTGACCAAACTTGCAGAAACATGTTTATTTCTGCTGAAAAACACGTTTTGACCCTTTCTGCACACTGGGGTTAAGGGCTGAGTGTGTTGGCACTTCTGAGCCTTGCTGTTACAAATAGATTCAGCTGTCTGAAAAAACGTGTTTATTTCGGGCTGAAAAACACGTTTTGAAAAGTGTGATGTTACTGCCCCATAACTTACATGGGGTTGACCAAACTTGCAGAAACATGTTTATTTCTGCTGAAAAACACGTTTTGACACTTTCTGTACACTGGGGTTAAGGGCTGAGTGTGTGGGCTCTTCTGAGCCTTGCTGTTACAAGGAGATTCAGTTGCCTGAAAAAACGCGTTTATTTCGGGCTGAAAAACACGTTTTGAAAAGTGTGATGTTACTGCCCCATAACTTACATGGGGTTGACCAAACTTACAGAAACATGTTTATTTCTGCTGAAAAACACGTTTTGACCCTTTCTGCACACTGGGGTTAAGGGCTGAGTGTGTTGGCACTTCTGAGCCTTGCTGTTACAAGTATATTCAGCTGTCTGAAAAAACGTGTTTATTTCGGGCTGAAAAACACGTTTTGAAAAGTGTGATGTTACTGCCCCATAACTTACATGGGGTTGACCAAACTTGCAGAAACATGTTTATTTCTGCTGAAAAACACGTTTTGACCCTTTCTGCACACTGGGGTTAAGGGTTGAGTGTGTGGGCATTTCTGAGCCTTGCTGTTACAAGTAGATTCAGTTGTCTGAAAAAACGCGTTTATTTCGGGCTGAAAAACACGTTTTGAAAAGTGTGATGTTACTGCCCCATAACTTACATGGGGTTGACCAAACTTGCAGAAACATGTTTATTTCTGCTGAAAAACACGTTTTGACAATTTCTGCACACTGGGGTTAAGGGCTGAGTGTGTGGGCTCTTTTGAGCCTTGCTGTTACAAGGAGATTCAGTTGCCTGAAAAAACGTGTTTATTTCGGGCTGAAAAACACGTTTTGAAAAGTGTGATGTTACTGCCCCATAACTTACATGGGGTTGACCAAACTTGCAGAAACATGTTTATTTCTGCTGAAAAACACGTTTTGACCCTTTCTGCACACTGGGGTTAAGGGCTGAGTGTGTTGGCACTTCTAGCCTTGCTGTTACAAGTAGATTCAGCTGTCTGAAAAAACGTGTTTATTTCGGGCTGAAAAACACGTTTTGAAAAGTGTGATGTTACTGCCCCATAACTTACATGGGGTTGACCAAACTTGCAGAAACATGTTTATTTCTGCTGAAAAACACGTTTTGACCCTTTCTGCACACTGGGGTTAAGGGCTGAGTGTGTTGGCACTTCTGAGCCTTGCTGTTACAAGTAGATTCAGCTGTCTGAAAAAACGTGTTTATTTCGGGCTGAAAAACACGTTTTGAAAAGTGTGATGTTACTGCCCCATAACTTACATGGGGTTGACCAAACTTGCAGAAACATGTTTATTTCTGCTGAAAAACACGTTTTGACAATTTCTGCACACTGGGGTTAAGGGCTGAGTGTGTGGGCTCTTTTGAGCCTTGCTGTTACAAGGAGATTCAGTTGCCTGAAAAAACGCGTTTATTTCGGGCTGAAAAACACGTTTTGAAAAGTGTGATGTTACTGCCCCATAACTTACATGGGGTTGACCAAACTTGCAGAAACATGTTTATTTCTGCTGAAAAACACGTTTTGACCCTTCCTGCACACTGGGGTTAAGGGCTGAGTGTGTTGGCACTTCTGAGCCTTGCTGTTACAAGTAGATTCAGCTGTCTGAAAAAACGTGTTTATTTCGGGCTGAAAAACACGTTTTGAAAAGTGTGATGTTACTGCCCCATAACTTACATGGGGTTGACCAAACTTGCAGAAACATGTTTATTTCTGCTGAAAAACACGTTTTGACACTTTCTGTACACTGGGGTTAAGGGCTGATTGTGTGGGCTCTTCTGAGCCTTGCTGTTACAAGGAGATTCATTTGCCTGAAAAAACGCGTTTATTTCGGGCTGAAAAACACGTTTTGAAAAGTGTGATGTTACTGCCCCATAACTTACATGGGGTTGACCAAACTTGCAGAAACATGTTTATTTCTGCTGAAAAACACGTTTTGACCCTTTCTGCACACTGGGGTTAAGGGCTGAGTGTGTTGGCTCTTCTGAGCCTTGCTGTTACAAGTAGATTCAGCTGTCTGAAAAAACGTGTTTATTTCGGGCTGAAAAACACGTTTTGAAAAGTGTGATGTTACTGCCCCATAACTTACATGGGGTTGACCAAACTTGCAGAAACATGTTTATTTCTGCTGAAAAACACGTTTTGACACTTTCTGTACACTGGGGTTAAGGGCTGAGTGTGTGGGCTCTTCTGAGCCTTGCTGTTACAAGGAGATTCAGTTGTCTGAAAAAACGCGTTTATTTCGGGCTGAAAAACACGTTTTGAAAAGTGTGATGTTACTGCCCCATAACTTACATGGGGTTGACCAAACTTGCAGAAACATGTTTATTTCTGCTGAAAAACACGTTTTGACCCTTTCTGCACACTGGGGTTAAGGGCTGAGTGTGTTGGCACTTCTGAGCCTTGCTGTTACAAGTATATTCAGCTGTCTGAAAAAACGTGTTTATTTCGGGCTGAAAAACACGTTTTGAAAAGTGTGATGTTACTGCCCCATAACTTACATGGGGTTGACCAAACTTGCAGAAACATGTTTATTTCTGCTGAAAAACACGTTTTGACAATTTCTGCACACTGGGGTTAAGGGCTGAGTGTGTGGGCTCTTTTGAGCCTTGCTGTTACAAGGAGATTCAGTTGCCTGAAAAAACGCGTTTATTTCGGGCTGAAAAACACGTTTTGAAAAGTGTGATTTTACTGCCCCATAACTTACATGGGGTTGACCAAACTTGCAGAAACATGTTTATTTCTGCTGAAAAACACGTTTTGACCCTTTCTGCACACTGGGGTTAAGGGTTGAGTGTGTGGGCACTTCTGAGCATTGCTGTTACAAGTAGATTCAGTTGTCTGAAAAAACGCGTTTATTTCGGGCTGAAAAACACGTTTTGAAAACTGTGATGTTACTGCCCCATAACTTACATGAGGTTGACCAAACTTGCAGAAACATGTTTATTTCTGCTGAAAAACACGTTTTGACCCTTTCTGCACACTGGGGTTAAGGGCTGAGTGTGTTGGCACTTCTGAGCCTTGCTGTTACAAATAGATTCAGCTGTCTGAAAAAACGTGTTTATTTCGGGCTGAAAAACACGTTTTGAAAAGTGTGATGTTACTGCCCCATAACTTACATGGGGTTGACCAAACTTGCAGAAACATGTTTATTTCTGCTGAAAAACACGTTTTGACACTTTCTGTACACTGGGGTTAAGGGCTGAGTGTGTGGGCTCTTCTGAGCCTTGCTGTTACAAGGAGATTCAGTTGCCTGAAAAAACGCGTTTATTTCGGGCTGAAAAACACGTTTTGAAAAGTGTGATGTTACTGCCCCATAACTTACATGGGGTTGACCAAACTTACAGAAACATGTTTATTTCTGCTGAAAAACACGTTTTGACCCTTTCTGCACACTGGGGTTAAGGGCTGAGTGTGTTGGCACTTCTGAGCCTTGCTGTTACAAGTATATTCAGCTGTCTGAAAAAACGTGTTTATTTCGGGCTGAAAAACACGTTTTGAAAAGTGTGATGTTACTGCCCCATAACTTACATGGGGTTGACCAAACTTGCAGAAACATGTTTATTTCTGCTGAAAAACACGTTTTGACCCTTTCTGCACACTGGGGTTAAGGGTTGAGTGTGTGGGCATTTCTGAGCCTTGCTGTTACAAGTAGATTCAGTTGTCTGAAAAAACGCGTTTATTTCGGGCTGAAAAACACGTTTTGAAAAGTGTGATGTTACTGCCCCATAACTTACATGGGGTTGACCAAACTTGCAGAAACATGTTTATTTCTGCTGAAAAACACGTTTTGACAATTTCTGCACACTGGGGTTAAGGGCTGAGTGTGTGGGCTCTTTTGAGCCTTGCTGTTACAAGGAGATTCAGTTGCCTGAAAAAACGCGTTTATTTCGGGCTGAAAAACACGTTTTGAAAAGTGTGATGTTACTGCCCCATAACTTACATGGGGTTGACCAAACTTGCAGAAACATGTTTATTTCTGCTGAAAAACACGTTTTGACACTTTCTGTACACTGGGGTTAAGGGTTGAGTGTGTGGGCACTTCTGAGCCTTGCTGTTACAAGTAGATTCAGTTGCCTGAAAAAACGCGTTTATTTCTGGCTGAAAAACACGTTTTGAAAAGTGTGATGTTATTGCCCCATAACTTACATGGGGTTGACCAAACTTGCAGAAACATGTTTATTTCTGCTGAAAAACACGGTTTGACCCTTTCTGCACACTGGGGTTAAGGGCTGAGTGTGTTGGCACTTCTGAGCCTTGCTGTTACAAGTATATTCAGCTGTCTGAAAAAACGTGTTTATTTCGGGCTGAAAAACACGTTTTGAAAAGTGTGATGTTACTGCCCCATAACTTACATGGGGTTGACCAAACTTGCAGAAACATGTTTATTTCTGCTGAAAAACACGTTTTGACAATTTCTGCACACTGGGGTTAAGGGCTGAGTGTGTGGGCTCTTTTGAGCCTTGCTGTTACAAGGAGATTCAGTTGCCTGAAAAAACGCGTTTATTTCGGGCTGAAAACACGTTTTGAAAAGTGTGATGTTACTGCCCCATAACTTACATGGGGTTGACCAAACTTGCAGAAACATGTTTATTTCTGCTGAAAAACACGTTTTGACCCTTCCTGCACACTGGGGTTAAGGGCTGAGTGTGTTGGCACTTCTGAGCCTTGCTGTTACAAGTAGATTCAGCTGTCTGAAAAAACGTGTTTATTTCGGGCTGAAAAACACGTTTTGAAAAGTGTGATGTTACTGCCCCATAACTTACATGGGGTTGACCAAACTTGCAGAAACATGTTTATTTCTGCTGAAAAACACGTTTTGACACTTTCTGTACACTGGGGTTAAGGGCTGATTGTGTGGGCTCTTCTGAGCCTTGCTGTTACAAGGAGATTCATTTGCCTGAAAAAACGCGTTTATTTCGGGCTGAAAAACACGTTTTGAAAAGTGTGATGTTACTGCCCCATAACTTACATGGGGTTGACCAAACTTGCAGAAACATGTTTATTTCTGCTGAAAAACACGTTTTGACCCTTTCTGCACACTGGGGTTAAGGGCTGAGTGTGTTGGCTCTTCTGAGCCTTGCTGTTACAAGTAGATTCAGCTGTCTGAAAAAACGTGTTTATTTCGGGCTGAAAAACACGTTTTGAAAAGTGTGATGTTACTGCCCCATAACTTACATGGGGTTGACCAAACTTGCAGAAACATGTTTATTTCTGCTGAAAAACACGTTTTGACACTTTCTGTACACTGGGGTTAAGGGCTGAGTGTGTGGGCTCTTCTGAGCCTTGCTGTTACAAGGAGATTCAGTTGTCTGAAAAAACGCGTTTATTTCGGGCTGAAAAACACGTTTTGAAAAGTGTGATGTTACTGCCCCATAACTTACATGGGGTTGACCAAACTTGCAGAAACATGTTTATTTCTGCTGAAAAACACGTTTTGACCCTTTCTGCACACTGGGGTTAAGGGCTGAGTGTGTTGGCACTTCTGAGCCTTGCTGTTACAAGTATATTCAGCTGTCTGAAAAAACGTGTTTATTTCGGGCTGAAAAACACGTTTTGAAAAGTGTGATGTTACTGCCCCATAACTTACATGGGGTTGACCAAACTTGCAGAAACATGTTTATTTCTGCTGAAAAACACGTTTTGACAATTTCTGCACACTGGGGTTAAGGGCTGAGTGTGTGGGCTCTTTTGAGCCTTGCTGTTACAAGGAGATTCAGTTGCCTGAAAAAACGCGTTTATTTCGGGCTGAAAAACACGTTTTGAAAAGTGTGATTTTACTGCCCCATAACTTACATGGGGTTGACCAAACTTGCAGAAACATGTTTATTTCTGCTGAAAAACACGTTTTGACCCTTTCTGCACACTGGGGTTAAGGGTTGAGTGTGTGGGCACTTCTGAGCATTGCTGTTACAAGTAGATTCAGTTGTCTGAAAAAACGCGTTTATTTCGGGCTGAAAAACACGTTTTGAAAACTGTGATGTTACTGCCCCATAACTTACATGAGGTTGACCAAACTTGCAGAAACATGTTTATTTCTGCTGAAAAACACGTTTTGACCCTTTCTGCACACTGGGGTTAAGGGCTGAGTGTGTTGGCACTTCTGAGCCTTGCTGTTACAAATAGATTCAGCTGTCTGAAAAAACGTGTTTATTTCGGGCTGAAAAACACGTTTTGAAAAGTGTGATGTTACTGCCCCATAACTTACATGGGGTTGACCAAACTTGCAGAAACATGTTTATTTCTGCTGAAAAACACGTTTTGACACTTTCTGTACACTGGGGTTAAGGGCTGAGTGTGTGGGCTCTTCTGAGCCTTGCTGTTACAAGGAGATTCAGTTGCCTGAAAAAACGCGTTTATTTCGGGCTGAAAAACACGTTTTGAAAAGTGTGATGTTACTGCCCCATAACTTACATGGGGTTGACCAAACTTACAGAAACATGTTTATTTCTGCTGAAAAACACGTTTTGACCCTTTCTGCACACTGGGGTTAAGGGCTGAGTGTGTTGGCACTTCTGAGCCTTGCTGTTACAAGTATATTCAGCTGTCTGAAAAAACGTGTTTATTTCGGGCTGAAAAACACGTTTTGAAAAGTGTGATGTTACTGCCCCATAACTTACATGGGGTTGACCAAACTTGCAGAAACATGTTTATTTCTGCTGAAAAACACGTTTTGACCCTTTCTGCACACTGGGGTTAAGGGTTGAGTGTGTGGGCATTTCTGAGCCTTGCTGTTACAAGTAGATTCAGTTGTCTGAAAAAACGCGTTTATTTCGGGCTGAAAAACACGTTTTGAAAAGTGTGATGTTACTGCCCCATAACTTACATGGGGTTGACCAAACTTGCAGAAACATGTTTATTTCTGCTGAAAAACACGTTTTGACAATTTCTGCACACTGGGGTTAAGGGCTGAGTGTGTGGGCTCTTTTGAGCCTTGCTGTTACAAGGAGATTCAGTTGCCTGAAAAAACGTGTTTATTTCGGGCTGAAAAACACGTTTTGAAAAGTGTGATGTTACTGCCCCATAACTTACATGGGGTTGACCAAACTTGCAGAAACATGTTTATTTCTGCTGAAAAACACGTTTTGACCCTTTCTGCACACTGGGGTTAAGGGCTGAGTGTGTTGGCACTTCTAGCCTTGCTGTTACAAGTAGATTCAGCTGTCTGAAAAAACGTGTTTATTTCGGGCTGAAAAACACGTTTTGAAAAGTGTGATGTTACTGCCCCATAACTTACATGGGGTTGACCAAACTTGCAGAAACATGTTTATTTCTGCTGAAAAACACGTTTTGACCCTTTCTGCACACTGGGGTTAAGGGCTGAGTGTGTTGGCACTTCTGAGCCTTGCTGTTACAAGTAGATTCAGCTGTCTGAAAAAACGTGTTTATTTCGGGCTGAAAAACACGTTTTGAAAAGTGTGATGTTACTGCCCCATAACTTACATGGGGTTGACCAAACTTGCAGAAACATGTTTATTTCTGCTGAAAAACACGTTTTGACAATTTCTGCACACTGGGGTTAAGGGCTGAGTGTGTGGGCTCTTTTGAGCCTTGCTGTTACAAGGAGATTCAGTTGCCTGAAAAAACGCGTTTATTTCGGGCTGAAAAACACGTTTTGAAAAGTGTGATGTTACTGCCCCATAACTTACATGGGGTTGACCAAACTTGCAGAAACATGTTTATTTCTGCTGAAAAACACGTTTTGACCCTTCCTGCACACTGGGGTTAAGGGCTGAGTGTGTTGGCACTTCTGAGCCTTGCTGTTACAAGTAGATTCAGCTGTCTGAAAAAACGTGTTTATTTCGGGCTGAAAAACACGTTTTGAAAAGTGTGATGTTACTGCCCCATAACTTACATGGGGTTGACCAAACTTGCAGAAACATGTTTATTTCTGCTGAAAAACACGTTTTGACACTTTCTGTACACTGGGGTTAAGGGCTGATTGTGTGGGCTCTTCTGAGCCTTGCTGTTACAAGGAGATTCATTTGCCTGAAAAAACGCGTTTATTTCGGGCTGAAAAACACGTTTTGAAAAGTGTGATGTTACTGCCCCATAACTTACATGGGGTTGACCAAACTTGCAGAAACATGTTTATTTCTGCTGAAAAACACGTTTTGACCCTTTCTGCACACTGGGGTTAAGGGCTGAGTGTGTTGGCTCTTCTGAGCCTTGCTGTTACAAGTAGATTCAGCTGTCTGAAAAAACGTGTTTATTTCGGGCTGAAAAACACGTTTTGAAAAGTGTGATGTTACTGCCCCATAACTTACATGGGGTTGACCAAACTTGCAGAAACATGTTTATTTCTGCTGAAAAACACGTTTTGACACTTTCTGTACACTGGGGTTAAGGGCTGAGTGTGTGGGCTCTTCTGAGCCTTGCTGTTACAAGGAGATTCAGTTGTCTGAAAAAACGCGTTTATTTCGGGCTGAAAAACACGTTTTGAAAAGTGTGATGTTACTGCCCCATAACTTACATGGGGTTGACCAAACTTGCAGAAACATGTTTATTTCTGCTGAAAAACACGTTTTGACCCTTTCTGCACACTGGGGTTAAGGGCTGAGTGTGTTGGCACTTCTGAGCCTTGCTGTTACAAGTATATTCAGCTGTCTGAAAAAACGTGTTTATTTCGGGCTGAAAAACACGTTTTGAAAAGTGTGATGTTACTGCCCCATAACTTACATGGGGTTGACCAAACTTGCAGAAACATGTTTATTTCTGCTGAAAAACACGTTTTGACAATTTCTGCACACTGGGGTTAAGGGCTGAGTGTGTGGGCTCTTTTGAGCCTTGCTGTTACAAGGAGATTCAGTTGCCTGAAAAAACGCGTTTATTTCGGGCTGAAAAACACGTTTTGAAAAGTGTGATTTTACTGCCCCATAACTTACATGGGGTTGACCAAACTTGCAGAAACATGTTTATTTCTGCTGAAAAACACGTTTTGACCCTTTCTGCACACTGGGGTTAAGGGTTGAGTGTGTGGGCACTTCTGAGCATTGCTGTTACAAGTAGATTCAGTTGTCTGAAAAAACGCGTTTATTTCGGGCTGAAAAACACGTTTTGAAAACTGTGATGTTACTGCCCCATAACTTACATGAGGTTGACCAAACTTGCAGAAACATGTTTATTTCTGCTGAAAAACACGTTTTGACCCTTTCTGCACACTGGGGTTAAGGGCTGAGTGTGTTGGCACTTCTGAGCCTTGCTGTTACAAATAGATTCAGCTGTCTGAAAAAACGTGTTTATTTCGGGCTGAA
The DNA here is from genome assembly GCF_040954835.1 of Lepisosteus oculatus. Classification (NCBI taxonomy): domain Eukaryota; kingdom Metazoa; phylum Chordata; class Actinopteri; order Semionotiformes; family Lepisosteidae; genus Lepisosteus; species Lepisosteus oculatus. The sequence continues at coordinate 38,415 of NW_027167906.1, read as the reverse complement.
AAACACGTTTTGAAAAGTGTGATGTTACTGCCCCATAACTTACATGGGGTTGACCAAACTTGCAGAAACATGTTTATTTCTGCTGAAAAACACGTTTTGACACTTTCTGTACACTGGGGTTAAGGGCTGAGTGTGTGGGCTCTTCTGAGCCTTGCTGTTACAAGGAGATTCAGTTGCCTGAAAAAACGCGTTTATTTCGGGCTGAAAAACACGTTTTGAAAAGTGTGATGTTACTGCCCCATAACTTACATGGGGTTGACCAAACTTACAGAAACATGTTTATTTCTGCTGAAAAACACGTTTTGACCCTTTCTGCACACTGGGGTTAAGGGCTGAGTGTGTTGGCACTTCTGAGCCTTGCTGTTACAAGTATATTCAGCTGTCTGAAAAAACGTGTTTATTTCGGGCTGAAAAACACGTTTTGAAAAGTGTGATGTTACTGCCCCATAACTTACATGGGGTTGACCAAACTTGCAGAAACATGTTTATTTCTGCTGAAAAACACGTTTTGACCCTTTCTGCACACTGGGGTTAAGGGTTGAGTGTGTGGGCATTTCTGAGCCTTGCTGTTACAAGTAGATTCAGTTGTCTGAAAAAACGCGTTTATTTCGGGCTGAAAAACACGTTTTGAAAAGTGTGATGTTACTGCCCCATAACTTACATGGGGTTGACCAAACTTGCAGAAACATGTTTATTTCTGCTGAAAAACACGTTTTGACAATTTCTGCACACTGGGGTTAAGGGCTGAGTGTGTGGGCTCTTTTGAGCCTTGCTGTTACAAGGAGATTCAGTTGCCTGAAAAAACGCGTTTATTTCGGGCTGAAAAACACGTTTTGAAAAGTGTGATGTTACTGCCCCATAACTTACATGGGGTTGACCAAACTTGCAGAAACATGTTTATTTCTGCTGAAAAACACGTTTTGACACTTTCTGTACACTGGGGTTAAGGGTTGAGTGTGTGGGCACTTCTGAGCCTTGCTGTTACAAGTAGATTCAGTTGCCTGAAAAAACGCGTTTATTTCTGGCTGAAAAACACGTTTTGAAAAGTGTGATGTTATTGCCCCATAACTTACATGGGGTTGACCAAACTTGCAGAAACATGTTTATTTCTGCTGAAAAACACGGTTTGACCCTTTCTGCACACTGGGGTTAAGGGCTGAGTGTGTTGGCACTTCTGAGCCTTGCTGTTACAAGTAGATTCAGCTGTCTGAAAAAACGTGTTTATTTCGGGCTGAAAAACACGTTTTGAAAAGTGTGATTTTACTGCCCCATAACTTACATGGGGTTGACCAAACTTGCAGAAACATGTTTATTTCTGCTGAAAAACACGTTTTGACCCTTTCTGCACACTGGGGTTAAGGGTTGAGTGTGTGGGCACTTCTGAGCATTGCTGTTACAAGTAGATTCAGTTGTCTGAAAAAACGCGTTTATTTCGGGCTGAAAAACACGTTTTGAAAACTGTGATGTTACTGCCCCATAACTTACATGGGGTTGACCAAACTTGCAGAAACATGTTTATTTCTGCTGAAAAACACGTTTTGACCCTTTCTGCACACTGGGGTTAAGGGCTGAGTGTGTTGGCACTTCTGAGCCTTGCTGTTTCAAATAGATTCAGCTGTCTGAAAAAACGTGTTTATTTCGGGCTGAAAAACACGTTTTGAAAAGTGTGATGTTACTGCCCCATAACTTACATGGGGTTGACCAAACTTGCAGAAACATGTTTATTTCTGCTGAAAAACACGTTTTGACACTTTCTGTACACTGGGGTTAAGGGCTGAGTGTGTGGGCTCTTCTGAGCCTTGCTGTTACAAGGAGATTCAGTTGCCTGAAAAAACGCGTTTATTTCGGGCTGAAAAACACGTTTTGAAAAGTGTGATGTTACTGCCCCATAACTTACATGGGGTTGACCAAACTTGCAGAAACATGTTTATTTCTGCTGAAAAACACGTTTTGACACTTTCTGTACACTGGGGTTAAGGGCTGAGTGTGTGGGCTCTTCTGAGCCTTGCTGTTACAAGGAGATTCAGTTGTCTGAAAAAACGCGTTTATTTCGGGCTGAAAAACACGTTTTGAAAAGTGTGATGTTACTGCCCCATAACTTACATGGGGTTGACCAAACTTGCAGAAACATGTTTATTTCTGCTGAAAAACACGTTTTGACCCTTTCTGTACACTGGGGTTAAGGGCTGAGTGTGTGGGCTCTTCTGAGCCTTGCTGTTACAAGGAGATTCAGTTGTCTGAAAAAACGCGTTTATTTCGGGCTGAAAAACACGTTTTGAAAAGTGTGATGTTACTGCCCCATAACTTACATGGGGTTGACCAAACTTGCAGAAACATGTTTATTTCTGCTGAAAAACACGTTTTGACACTTTCTGTACACTGGGGTTAAGGGCTGAGTGCGTGGGCTCTTCTGAGCCTTGCTGTTACAAGGAGATTCAGTTGTCTGAAAAAACGCGTTTATTTCGGGCTGAAAAACACGTTTTGAAAAGTGTGATGTTACTGCCCCATAACTTACATGGGGTTGACCAAACTTGCAGAAACATGTTTATTTCTGCTGAAAAACACGTTTTGACCCTTTCTGCACACTGGGGTTAAGGGCTGAGTGTGTTGGCACTTCTGAGCCTTGCTGTTACAAGTATATTCAGCTGTCTGAAAAAACGTGTTTATTTCGGGCTGAAAAACACGTTTTGAAAAGTGTGATGTTACTGCCTCATAACTTACATGGGGTTGACCAAACTTGCAGAAACATGTTTATTTCTGATGAAAAACACGTTTTGACCCTTTCTGCACACTGGGGTTAAGGGCTGAGTGTGTTGGCACTTCTGAGCCTTGCTGTTACAAGTATATTCAGCTGTCTGAAAAAACGTGTTTATTTCGGGCTGAAAAACACGTTTTGAAAAGTGTGATGTTACTGCCCCATAACTTACATGGGGTTGACCAAACTTGCAGAAACATGTTTATTTCTGCTGAAAAACACGTTTTGACACTTTCTGTACACTGGGGTTAAGGGCTGAGTGTGTTGGCTCTTCTGAGCCTTGCTGTTACAAGTAGATTCAGCTGTCTGAAAAAACGTGTTTATTTCGGGCTGAAAAACACTTTTTGAAAAGTGTGATGTTACTGCCCCATAACTTACATGGGGTTGACAGAACTTGCAGAAACATGTTTATTTCTGCAGAAAAACACGTTTTGACCCTTTCTGCACACTGGGGTTAAGGGTTGAGTGTGTGGGCACTTCTGAGCATTGCTGTTACATGTAGATTCAGTTGTCTGAAAAAACGCGTTTATTTCGGGCTGAAAAACACGTTTTGAAAACTGTGATGTTACTGCCCCATAACTTACATGGTGTTGACCAAACTTGCAGAAACATGTTTATTTCTGCTGAAAAACACGTTTTGACCCTTTCTGCACACTGGGGTTAAGGGCTGAGTGTGTTGGCACTTCTGAGCCTTGCTGTTACAAGTAGATTCAGCTGTCTGAAAAAACGTGTTTATTTCGGGCTGAAAAACACGTTTTGAAAAGTGTGATGTTACTGCCCCATAACTTACATGGGGTTGACCAAACTTGCAGAAACATGTTTATTTCTGCTGAAAAACACGTTTTGACCCTTTCTGCACACTGGGGTTAAGGGCTGAGTGTGTTGGCACTTCTGAGCCTTGCTGTTACAAGTAGATTCAGCTGTCTGAAAAAACGTGTTTATTTCGGGCTGAAAAACACGTTTTGAAAAGTGTGATGTTACTGCCCCATAACTTACATGGGGTTGATCAAACTTGCAGAAACATGTTTATTTCTGCTGAAAAACACGTTTTGACCCTTTCTGCACACTGGGGTTAAGGGCTGAGTGTGTTGGCACTTCTGAGCCTTGCTGTTACAAGTAGATTCAGCTGTCTGAAAAACGTGTTTATTTCGGGCTGAAAACACGTTTGAAAAGTGTGATGTTACTGCCCCATAACTTACATGGGGTTGACCAAACTTGCAGAAACATGTTTATTTCTGCTGAAAAACACGTTTTGACAATTTCTGCACACTGGGGTTAAGGGCTGAGTGTGTGGGCTCTTTTGAGCCTTGCTGTTACAAGGAGATTCAGTTGCCTTAAAAAACGCGTTTATTTCGGGCTGAAAAACACGTTTTGAAAAGTGTGATGTTACTGCCCCATAACTTAAATGGGTTGACCAAACTTGCAGAAACATGTTTATTTCTGCTGAAAAACACGTTTTGACACTATCTGTACACTGGGGTTAAGGGCTGAGTGTGTGGGCTCTTCTGAGCCTTGCTGTTACAAGGAGATTCAGTTGTCTGAAAAAACGCGTTTATTTCGGGCTGAAAAACACGTTTTGAAAAGTGTGATGTTACTGCCCCATAACTTACATGGGGTTGACCAAACTTGCAGAAACATGTTTATTTCGGCTGAAAAACACGTTTTGACCCTTTCTGCACACTGGGGTTAAGGGCTGAGTGTGTTGGCACTTCTGAGCCTTGCTGTTACAAGTAGATTCAGCTGTCTGAAAAAACGTGTTTATTTCGGGCTGAAAAACACGTTTTGAAAAGTGTGATGTTACTGCCCCATAACTTACATGGGGTTGACCAAACTTGCAGAAACATGTTTATTTCTGCTGAAAAACACGTTTTGACACTTTCTGTACACTGGGGTTAAGGGCTGAGTGTGTGGGCTCTTCTGAACCTTGCTGTTACAAGGAGATTCAGTTGCCTGAAAAACGCGTTTATTTCGGGCTGAAAAACCACGTTTTGAAAAGTGTGATGTTACTGCCCCATAACTTACATGGGTTGACCAAACTTGCAGAAACATGTTTATTTCTGCTGAAAAACACGTTTTGACCCTTCCTGCACACTGGGGTTAAGGGCTGAGTGTGTTGGCACTTCTGAGCCTTGCTGTTACAAGTAGATTCAGCTGTCTGAAAAACGTGTTTATTTCGGCTGAAAAACACGTTTGAAAAGTGTGATGTTACTGCCCCATAACTTACATGGGGTTGACCAAACTTGCAGAAACATGTTTATTTCTGCTGAAAAACACGTTTTGACACTTTCTGTACACTGGGGTTAAGGGCTGAGTGTGTGGGCTCTTCTGAGCCTTGCTGTTACAAGGAGATTCATTTGCCTGAAAAACGCGTTTATTTCGGCTGAAAAACACGTTTTGAAAAGTGTGATGTTACTGCCCCATAACTTACATGGGGTTGACCAAACTTGCAGAAACATGTTTATTTTCTGCTGAAAAACACGTTTTGACACTTTCTGTACACTGGGGTTAAGGGCTGAGTGTGTGGGCTCTTCTGAGCCTTGCTGTTACAAGGAGATTCAGTTGTCTGAAAAAACGCGTTTATTTCGGGCTGAAAAACACGTTTTGAAAAGTGTGATGTTACTGCCCCATAACTTACATGGGGTTGACCAAACTTGCAGAAACATGTTTATTTCTGCTGAAAAACACGTTTTGACCCTTTCTGCACACTGGGGTTAAGGGCTGAGTGTGTTGGCACTTCTGAGCCTTGCTGTTACAAGTAGATTCAGCTGTCTGAAAAAACGTGTTTATTTCGGGCTGAAAAACACGTTTTGAAAAGTGTGATGTTACTGCCCCATAACTTACATGGGGTTGACCAAACTTGCAGAAACATGTTTATTTCTGCTGAAAAACACGTTTTGACAATTTCTGCACACTGGGGTTAAGGGCTGAGTGTGTTGGCTCTTTTGAGCCTTGCTGTTACAAGGAGATTCAGTTGCCTGAAAAAACGCGTTTATTTCGGGCTGAAAAACACGTTTTGAAAAGTGTGATGTTACTGCCCCATAACTTACATGGGGTTGACCAAACTTGCAGAAACATGTTTATTTCTGCTGAAAAACACGTTTTGACACTTTCTGTACACTGGGGTTAAGGGCTGAGTGTGTGGGCTCTTCTGAGCCTTGCTGTTACAAGGAGATTCAGTTGTCTGAAAAAACGCGTTTATTTCGGGCTGAAAAACACGTTTTGAAAAGTGTGATGTTACTGCCCCATAACTTACATGGGGTTGACCAAACTTGCAGAAACATGTTTATTTCGGCTGAAAAACACGTTTTGACCCTTTCTGCACACTGGGGTTAAGGGCTGAGTGTGTTGGCACTTCTGAGCCTTGCTGTTACAAGTAGATTCAGCTGTCTGAAAAAACGTGTTTATTTCGGGCTGAAAAACACGTTTTGAAAAGTGTGATGTTACTGCCCCATAACTTACATGGGGTTGACCAAACTTGCAGAAACATGTTTATTTCTGCTGAAAAACACGTTTTGACACTTTCTGTACACTGGGGTTAAGGGCTGAGTGTGTGGGCTCTTCTGAACCTTGCTGTTACAAGGAGATTCAGTTGCCTGAAAAAACGCGTTTATTTCGGGCTGAAAAACACGTTTTGAAAAGTGTGATGTTACTGCCCCATAACTTACATGGGGTTGACCAAACTTGCAGAAACATGTTTATTTCTGCTGAAAAACACGTTTTGACCCTTTCTGCACACTGGGGTTAAGGGCTGAGTGTGTTGGCACTTCTGAGCCTTGCTGTTACAAGTAGATTCAGCTGTCTGAAAAAACGTGTTTATTTCGGGCTGAAAAACACGTTTTGAAAAGTGTGATGTTACTGCCCCATAACTTACATGGGGTTGACCAAACTTGCAGAAACATGTTTATTTCTGCTGAAAAACACGTTTTGACAATTTCTGCACACTGGGGTTAAGGGCTGAGTGTGTGGGCTCTTTTGAGCCTTGCTGTTACAAGGAGATTCAGTTGCCTGAAAAAACGCGTTTATTTCGGGCTGAAAAACACGTTTTGAAAAGTGTGATGTTACTGCCCCATAACTTAAATGGGGTTGACCAAACTTGCAGAAACATGTTTATTTCTGCTGAAAAACACGTTTTGACACTTTCTGTACACTGGGGTTAAGGGCTGAGTGTGTGGGCTCTTCTGAGCCTTGCTGTTACAAGGAGATTCAGTTGTCTGAAAAAACGCGTTTATTTCGGGCTGAAAAACACGTTTTGAAAAGTGTGATGTTACTGCCCCATAACTTACATGGGGTTGACCAAACTTGCAGAAACATGTTTATTTCGGCTGAAAAACACGTTTTGACCCTTTCTGCACACTGGGGTTAAGGGCTGAGTGTGTTGGCACTTCTGAGCCTTGCTGTTACAAGTAGATTCAGCTGTCTGAAAAAACGTGTTTATTTCGGGCTGAAAAACACGTTTTGAAAAGTGTGATGTTACTGCCCCATAACTTACATGGGGTTGACCAAACTTGCAGAAACATGTTTATTTCTGCTGAAAAACACGTTTTGACACTTTCTGTACACTGGGGTTAAGGGCTGAGTGTGTGGGCTCTTCTGAACCTTGCTGTTACAAGGAGATTCAGTTGCCTGAAAAAACGCGTTTATTTCGGGCTGAAAAACACGTTTTGAAAAGTGTGATGTTACTGCCCCATAACTTACATGGGGTTGACCTAACTTGCAGAAACATGTTTATTTCTGCTGAAAAACACGTTTTGACCCTTCCTGCACACTGGGGTTAAGGGCTGAGTGTGTTGGCACTTCTGAGCCTTGCTGTTACAAGTAGATTCAGCTGTCTGAAAAAACGTGTTTATTTCGGGCTGAAAAACACGTTTTGAAAAGTGTGATGTTACTGCCCCATAACTTACATGGGGTTGACCAAACTTGCAGAAACATGTTTATTTCTGCTGAAAAACACGTTTTGACACTTTCTGTACACTGGGGTTAAGGGCTGAGTGTGTGGGCTCTTCTGAGCCTTGCTGTTACAAGGAGATTCATTTGCCTGAAAAAACGCGTTTATTTCGGGCTGAAAAACACGTTTTGAAAAGTGTGATGTTACTGCCCCATAACTTACATGGGGTTGACCAAACTTGCAGAAACATGTTTATTTCTGCTGAAAAACACGTTTTGACCCTTTCTGCACACTGGGGTTAAGGGCTGAGTGTGTTGGCTCTTCTGAGCCTTGCTGTTACAAGTAGATTCAGCTGTCTGAAAAAACGTGTTTATTTCGGGCTGAAAAACACGTTTTGAAAAGTGTGATGTTACTGCCCCATAACTTACATGGGGTTGACCAAACTTGCAGAAACATGTTTATTTCTGCTGAAAAACACGTTTTGACACTTTCTGTACACTGGGGTTAAGGGCTGAGTGTGTGGGCTCTTCTGAGCCTTGCTGTTACAAGGAGATTCAGTTGTCTGAAAAAACGCGTTTATTTCGGGCTGAAAAACACGTTTTGAAAAGTGTGATGTTACTGCCCCATAACTTACATGGGGTTGACCAAACTTGCAGAAACATGTTTATTTCTGCTGAAAAACACGTTTTGACCCTTTCTGCACACTGGGGTTAAGGGCTGAGTGTGTTGGCACTTCTGAGCCTTGCTGTTACAAGTATATTCAGCTGTCTGAAAAAACGTGTTTATTTCGGGCTGAAAAACACGTTTTGAAAAGTGTGATGTTACTGCCCCATAACTTACATGGGGTTGACCAAACTTGCAGAAACATGTTTATTTCTGCTGAAAAACACGTTTTGACCCTTTCTGCACACTGGGGTTAAGGGCTGAGTGTGTTGGCTCTTCTGAGCCTTGCTGTTACAAGTAGATTCAGCTGTCTGAAAAAACGTGTTTATTTCGGGCTGAAAAACACGTTTTGAAAAGTGTGATGTTACTGCCCCATAACTTACATGGGGTTGACCAAACTTGCAGAAACATGTTTATTTCTGCTGAAAAACACGTTTTGACACTTTCTGTACACTGGGGTTAAGGGCTGAGTGTGTGGGCTCTTCTGAGCCTTGCTGTTACAAGGAGATTCAGTTGTCTGAAAAAACGCGTTTATTTCGGGCTGAAAAACACGTTTTGAAAAGTGTGATGTTACTGCCCCATAACTTACATGGGGTTGACCAAACTTGCAGAAACATGTTTATTTCTGCTGAAAAACACGTTTTGACCCTTTCTGCACACTGGGGTTAAGGGCTGAGTGTGTTGGCACTTCTGAGCCTTGCTGTTACAAGTATATTCAGCTGTCTGAAAAAACGTGTTTATTTCGGGCTGAAAAACACGTTTTGAAAAGTGTGATGTTACTGCCCCATAACTTACATGGGGTTGACCAAACTTGCAGAAACATGTTTATTTCTGCTGAAAAACACGTTTTGACACTTTCTGTACACTGGGGTTAAGGGCTGAGTGTGTGGGCTCTTCTGAGCCTTGCTGTTACAAGGAGATTCAGTTGCCTGAAAAAACGCGTTTATTTCGGGCTGAAAAACACGTTTTGAAAAGTGTGATGTTACTGCCCCATAACTTACATGGGGTTGACCAAACTTACAGAAACATGTTTATTTCTGCTGAAAAACACGTTTTGACCCTTTCTGCACACTGGGGTTAAGGGCTGATTGTGTTGGCACTTCTGAGCCTTGCTGTTACAAGTATATTCAGCTGTCTGAAAAAACGTGTTTATTTCGGGCTGAAAAACACGTTTTGAAAAGTGTGATGTTACTGCCCCATAACTTACATGGGGTTGACCAAACTTGCAGAAACATGTTTATTTCTGCTGAAAAACACGTTTTGACCCTTTCTGCACACTGGGGTTAAGGGTTGAGTGTGTGGGCATTTCTGAGCCTTGCTGTTACAAGTAGATTCAGTTGTCTGAAAAAACGCGTTTATTTCGGGCTGAAAAACACGTTTTGAAAAGTGTGATGTTACTGCCCCATAACTTACATGGGGTTGACCAAACTTGCAGAAACATGTTTATTTCTGCTGAAAAACACGTTTTGACAATTTCTGCACACTGGGGTTAAGGGCTGAGTGTGTGGGCTCTTTTGAGCCTTGCTGTTACAAGGAGATTCAGTTGCCTGAAAAAACGCGTTTATTTCGGGCTGAAAAACACGTTTTGAAAAGTGTGATGTTACTGCCCCATAACTTACATGGGGTTGACCAAACTTGCAGAAACATGTTTATTTCTGCTGAAAAACACGTTTTGACACTTTCTGTACACTGGGGTTAAGGGTTGAGTGTGTGGGCACTTCTGAGCCTTGCTGTTACAAGTAGATTCAGTTGCCTGAAAAAACGCATTTATTTCTGGCTGAAAAACACGTTTTGAAAAGTGTGATGTTATTGCCCCATAACTTACATGGGGTTGACCAAACTTGCAGAAACATGTTTATTTCTGCTGAAAAACACGGTTTGACCCTTTCTGCACACTGGGGTTAAGGGCTGAGTGTGTTGGCACTTCTGAGCCTTGCTGTTACAAGTAGATTCAGCTGTCTGAAAAAACGTGTTTATTTCGGGCTGAAAAACACGTTTTGAAAAGTGTGATGTTACTGCCCCATAACTTACATGGGGTTGACCAAACTTGCAGAAACATGTTTATTTCTGCTGAAAAACACGTTTTGACCCTTTCTGCACACTGGGGTTAAGGGCTGAGTGTGTTGGCACTTCTGAGCCTTGCTGTTACAAGTAGATTCAGCTGTCTGAAAAAACGTGTTTATTTCGGGCTGAAAAACACGTTTTGAAAAGTGTGATGTTACTGCCCCATAACTTACATGGGGTTGACCAAACTTGCAGAAACATGTTTATTTCTGCTGAAAAACACGTTTTGACAATTTCTGCACACTGGGGTTAAGGGCTGAGTGTGTGGGCTCTTTTGAGCCTTGCTGTTACAAGGAGATTCAGTTGCCTGAAAAAACGCGTTTATTTCGGGCTGAAAAACACGTTTTGAAAAGTGTGATGTTACTGCCCCATAACTTAAATGGGGTTGACCAAACTTGCAGAAACATGTTTATTTCTGCTGAAAAACACGTTTTGACACTTTCTGTACACTGGGGTTAAGGGCTGAGTGTGTGGGCTCTTCTGAGCCTTGCTGTTACAAGGAGATTCAGTTGCCTGAAAAAACGCGTTTATTTCGGGCTGAAAAACACGTTTTGAAAAGTGTGATGTTACTGCCCCATAACTTACATGGGGTTGACCAAACTTGCAGAAACATGTTTATTTCTGCTGAAAAACACGTTTTGACCCTTCCTGCACACTGGGGTTAAGGGCTGAGTGTGTTGGCACTTCTGAGCCTTGCTGTTACAAGGAGATTCAGTTGCCTGAAAAAACGCGTTTATTTCGGGCTGAAAAACACGTTTTGAAAACTGTGATGTTACTGCCCCATAACTTACATGGGGTTGACCAAACTTGCAGAAACATGTTTATTTCTGCTGAAAAACACGTTTTGACCCTTTCTGCACACTGGGGTTAAGGGCTGAGTGTGTTGGCACTTCTGAGCCTTGCTGTTACAAATAGATTCAGCTGTCTGAAAAAACGTGTTTATTTCGGGCTGAAAAACACGTTTTGAAAAGTGTGATGTTACTGCCCCATAACTTACATGGGGTTGACCAAACTTGCAGAAACATGTTTATTTCTGCTGAAAAACACGTTTTGACACTTTCTGTACACTGGGGTTAAGGGCTGAGTGTGTGGGCTCTTCTGAGCCTTGCTGTTACAAGGAGATTCAGTTGCCTGAAAAAACGCGTTTATTTCGGGCTGAAAAACACGTTTTGAAAAGTGTGATGTTACTGCCCCATAACTTACATGGGGTTGACCAAACTTGCAGAAACATGTTTATTTCTGCTGAAAAACACGTTTTGACCCTTTCTGTACACTGGGGTTAAGGGCTGAGTGTGTGGGCTCTTCTGAGCCTTGCTGTTACAAGGAGATTCAGTTGTCTGAAAAAACGCGTTTATTTCGGGCTGAAAAACACGTTTTGAAAAGTGTGATGTTACTGCCCCATAACTTACATGGGGTTGACCAAACTTGCAGAAACATGTTTATTTCTGCTGAAAAACACGTTTTGACACTTTCTGTACACTGGGGTTAATGGCTGAGTGTGTGGGCACTTCTGAGCCTTGCTGTTACAAGTAGATTCAGTTGTCTGAAAAAACGCGTTTATTTCGGGCTGAAAAACACGTTTTGAAAAGTGTGATGTTACTGCCCCATAACTTACATGGGGTTGACCAAACTTGCAGAAACATGTTTATTTCTGCTGAAAAACACGTTTTGACCCTTTCTGCACACTGGGGTTAAGGGCTGAGTGTGTTGGCTCTTCTGAGCCTTGCTGTTACAAGTAGATTCAGCTGTCTGAAAAAACGAGTTTATTTCGGGCTGAAAAACACGTTTTGAAAACTGTGATGTTACTGCCCCATAACTTACATGGGGTTGACCAAACTTGCAGAAACATGTTTATTTCTGCTGAAAAACACGTTTTGACCCTTTCTGCACACTGGGGTTAAGGGCTGAGTGTGTTGGCACTTCTGAGCCTTGCTGTTACAAATAGATTCAGCTGTCTGAAAAAACGTGTTTATTTCGGGCTGAAAAACACGTTTTGAAAAGTGTGATGTTACTGCCCCATAACTTACATGGGGTTGACCAAACTTGCAGAAACATGTTTATTTCTGCTGAAAAACACGTTTTGACACTTTCTGTACACTGGGGTTAAGGGCTGAGTGTGTGGGCTCTTCTGAGCCTTGCTGTTACAAGGAGATTCAGTTGCCTGAAAAAACGCGTTTATTTCGGGCTGAAAAACACGTTTTGAAAAGTGTGATGTTACTGCCCCATAACTTACATGGGGTTGACCAAACTTGCAGAAACATGTTTATTTCTGCTGAAAAACACGTTTTGACCCTTTCTGTACACTGGGGTTAAGGGCTGAGTGTGTGGGCTCTTCTGAGCCTTGCTGTTACAAGGAGATTCAGTTGTCTGAAAAAACGCGTTTATTTCGGGCTGAAAAACACGTTTTGAAAAGTGTGATGTTACTGCCCCATAACTTACATGGGGTTGACCAAACTTGCAGAAACATGTTTATTTCTGCTGAAAAACACGTTTTGACACTTTCTGTACACTGGGGTTAATGGCTGAGTGTGTGGGCACTTCTGAGCCTTGCTGTTACAAGTAGATTCAGTTGTCTGAAAAAACGCGTTTATTTCGGGCTGAAAAACACGTTTTGAAAAGTGTGATGTTACTGCCCCATAACTTACATGGGGTTGACCAAACTTGCAGAAACATGTTTATTTCTGCTGAAAAACACGTTTTGACCCTTTCTGCACACTGGGGTTAAGGGCTGAGTGTGTTGGCTCTTCTGAGCCTTGCTGTTACAAGTAGATTCAGCTGTCTGAAAAAACGAGTTTATTTCGGGCTGAAAAACACGTTTTGAAAACTGTGATGTTACTGCCCCATAACTTACATGGGGTTGACCAAACTTGCAGAAACATGTTTATTTCTGCTGAAAAACACGTTTTGACACTTTCTGTACACTGGGGTTAAGGGCTGAGTGTGTGGGCTCTTCTGAGCCTTGCTGTTACAAGGAGATTCAGTTGCCTGAAAAAACGCGTTTATTTCGGGCTGAAAAACACGTTTTGAAAAGTGTGATGTTACTGCCCCATAACTTACATGGGGTTGACCAAACTTGCAGAAACATGTTTATTTCGGCTGAAAAACACGTTTTGACCCTTTCTGCACACTGGGGTTAAGGGCTGAGTGTGTTGGCACTTCTGAGCCTTGCTGTTACAAGTAGATTCAGCTGTCTGAAAAAACGTGTTTATTTCGGGCTGAAAAACACGTTTTGAAAAGTGTGATGTTACTGCCCCATAACTTACATGGGGTTGACCAAACTTGCAGAAACATGTTTATTTCTGCTGAAAAACACGTTTTGACACTTTCTGTACACTGGGGTTAAGGGCTGAGTGTGTGGGCTCTTCTGAACCTTGCTGTTACAAGGAGATTCAGTTGCCTGAAAAAACGCGTTTATTTCGGGCTGAAAAACACGTTTTGAAAACTGTGATGTTACTGCCCCATAACTTACATGGGGTTGACCAAACTTGCAGAAACATGTTTATTTCTGCTGAAAAACACGTTTTGACCCTTTCTGCACACTGGGGTTAAGGGCTGAGTGTGTTGGCACTTCTGAGCCTTGCTGTTACAAATAGATTCAGCTGTCTGAAAAAACGTGTTTATTTCGGGCTGAAAAACACGTTTTGAAAAGTGTGATGTTACTGCCCCATAACTTACATGGGGTTGACCAAACTTGCAGAAACATGTTTATTTCTGCTGAAAAACACGTTTTGACACTTTCTGTACACTGGGGTTAAGGGCTGAGTGTGTGGGCTCTTCTGAGCCTTGCTGTTACAAGGAGATTCAGTTGCCTGAAAAAACGCGTTTATTTCGGGCTGAAAAACACGTTTTGAAAAGTGTGATGTTACTGCCCCATAACTTACATGGGGTTGACCAAACTTGCAGAAACATGTTTATTTCTGCTGAAAAACACGTTTTGACCCTTTCTGTACACTGGGGTTAAGGGCTGAGTGTGTGGGCTCTTCTGAGCCTTGCTGTTACAAGGAGATTCAGTTGTCTGAAAAAACGCGTTTATTTCGGGCTGAAAAACACGTTTTGAAAAGTGTGATGTTACTGCCCCATAACTTACATGGGGTTGACCAAACTTGCAGAAACATGTTTATTTCTGCTGAAAAACACGTTTTGACACTTTCTGTACACTGGGGTTAATGGCTGAGTGTGTGGGCACTTCTGAGCCTTGCTGTTACAAGTAGATTCAGTTGTCTGAAAAAACGCGTTTATTTCGGGCTGAAAAACACGTTTTGAAAAGTGTGATGTTACTGCCCCATAACTTACATGGGGTTGACCAAACTTGCAGAAAGATGTTTATTTCTGCTGAAAAACACGTTTTGACCCTTTCTGCACACTGGGGTTAAGGGCTGAGTGTGTTGGCTCTTCTGAGCCTTGCTGTTACAAGTAGATTCAGCTGTCTGAAAAAACGAGTTTATTTCGGGCTGAAAAACACGTTTTGAAAACTGTGATGTTACTGCCCCATAACTTACATGGGGTTGACCAAACTTGCAGAAACATGTTTATTTCTGCTGAAAAACACGTTTTGACACTTTCTGTACACTGGGGTTAAGGGCTGAGTGTGTGGGCTCTTCTGAGCCTTGCTGTTACAAGGAGATTCAGTTGCCTGAAAAAACGCGTTTATTTCGGGCTGAAAAACACGTTTTGAAAAGTGTGATGTTACTGCCCCATAACTTACATGGGGTTGACCAAACTTGCAGAAACATGTTTATTTCGGCTGAAAAACACGTTTTGGCCCTTTCTGCACACTGGGGTTAAGGGCTGAGTGTGTTGGCACTTCTGAGCCTTGCTGTTACAAGTAGATTCAGCTGTCTGAAAAAACGTGTTTATTTCGGGCTGAAAAACACGTTTTGAAAAGTGTGATGTTACTGCCCCATAACTTACATGGGGTTGACCAAACTTGCAGAAACATGTTTATTTCTGCTGAAAAACACGTTTTGACACTTTCTGTACACTGGGGTTAAGGGCTGAGTGTGTGGGCTCTTCTGAACCTTGCTGTTACAAGGAGATTCAGTTGCCTGAAAAAACGCGTTTATTTCGGGCTGAAAAACACGTTTTGAAAAGTGTGATGTTACTGCCCCATAACTTACATGGGGTTGACCAAACTTGCAGAAACATGTTTATTTCTGCTGAAAAACACGTTTTGACCCTTTCTGCACACTGGGGTTAAGGGCTGAGTGTGTTGGCACTTCTGAGCCTTGCTGTTACAAGTAGATTCAGCTGTCTGAAAAAACGTGTTTATTTCGGGCTGAAAAACACGTTTTGAAAAGTGTGATGTTACTGCCCCATAACTTACATGGGGTTGACCAAACTTGCAGAAACATGTTTATTTCTGCTGAAAAACACGTTTTGACAATTTCTGCACACTGGGGTTAAGGGCTGAGTGTGTGGGCTCTTTTGAGCCTTGCTGTTACAAGGAGATTCAGTTGCCTGAAAAAACGCGTTTATTTCGGGCTGAAAAACACGTTTTGAAAAGTGTGATGTTACTGCCCCATAACTTAAATGGGGTTGACCAAACTTGCAGAAACATGTTTATTTCTGCTGAAAAACACGTTTTGACACTTTCTGTACACTGGGGTTAAGGGCTGAGTGTGTGGGCTCTTCTGAGCCTTGCTGTTACAAGGAGATTCAGTTGTCTGAAAAAACGCGTTTATTTCGGGCTGAAAAACACGTTTTGAAAAGTGTGATGTTACTGCCCCATAACTTACATGGGGTTGACCAAACTTGCAGAAACATGTTTATTTCGGCTGAAAAACACGTTTTGACCCTTTCTGCACACTGGGGTTAAGGGCTGAGTGTGTTGGCACTTCTGAGCCTTGCTGTTACAAGTAGATTCAGCTGTCTGAAAAAACGTGTTTATTTCGGGCTGAAAAACACGTTTTGAAAAGTGTGATGTTACTGCCCCATAACTTACATGGGGTTGACCAAACTTGCAGAAACATGTTTATTTCTGCTGAAAAACACGTTTTGACACTTTCTGTACACTGGGGTTAAGGGCTGAGTGTGTGGGCTCTTCTGAACCTTGCTGTTACAAGGAGATTCAGTTGCCTGAAAAAACGCGTTTATTTCGGGCTGAAAAACACGTTTTGAAAAGTGTGATGTTACTGCCCCATAACTTACATGGGGTTGACCTAACTTGCAGAAACATGTTTATTTCTGCTGAAAAACACGTTTTGACCCTTCCTGCACACTGGGGTTAAGGGCTGAGTGTGTTGGCACTTCTGAGCCTTGCTGTTACAAGTAGATTCAGCTGTCTGAAAAAACGTGTTTATTTCGGGCTGAAAAACACGTTTTGAAAAGTGTGATGTTACTGCCCCATAACTTACATGGGGTTGACCAAACTTGCAGAAACATGTTTATTTCTGCTGAAAAACACGTTTTGACACTTTCTGTACACTGGGGTTAAGGGCTGAGTGTGTGGGCTCTTCTGAGCCTTGCTGTTACAAGGAGATTCATTTGCCTGAAAAAACGCGTTTATTTCGGGCTGAAAAACACGTTTTGAAAAGTGTGATGTTACTGCCCCATAACTTACATGGGGTTGACCAAACTTGCAGAAACATGTTTATTTCTGCTGAAAAACACGTTTTGACCCTTTCTGCACACTGGGGTTAAGGGCTGAGTGTGTTGGCTCTTCTGAGCCTTGCTGTTACAAGTAGATTCAGCTGTCTGAAAAAACGTGTTTATTTCGGGCTGAAAAACACGTTTTGAAAAGTGTGATGTTACTGCCCCATAACTTACATGGGGTTGACCAAACTTGCAGAAACATGTTTATTTCTGCTGAAAAACACGTTTTGACACTTTCTGTACACTGGGGTTAAGGGCTGAGTGTGTGGGCTCTTCTGAGCCTTGCTGTTACAAGGAGATTCAGTTGTCTGAAAAAACGCGTTTATTTCGGGCTGAAAAACACGTTTTGAAAAGTGTGATGTTACTGCCCCATAACTTACATGGGGTTGACCAAACTTGCAGAAACATGTTTATTTCTGCTGAAAAACACGTTTTGACCCTTTCTGCACACTGGGGTTAAGGGCTGAGTGTGTTGGCACTTCTGAGCCTTGCTGTTACAAGTATATTCAGCTGTCTGAAAAAACGTGTTTATTTCGGGCTGAAAAACACGTTTTGAAAAGTGTGATGTTACTGCCCCATAACTTACATGGGGTTGACCAAACTTGCAGAAACATGTTTATTTCTGCTGAAAAACACGTTTTGACAATTTCTGCACACTGGGGTTAAGGGCTGAGTGTGTGGGCTCTTTTGAGCCTTGCTGTTACAAGGAGATTCAGTTGCCTGAAAAAACGCGTTTATTTCGGGCTGAAAAACACGTTTTGAAAAGTGTGATTTTACTGCCCCATAACTTACATGGGGTTGACCAAACTTGCAGAAACATGTTTATTTCTGCTGAAAAACACGTTTTGACCCTTTCTGCACACTGGGGTTAAGGGTTGAGTGTGTGGGCACTTCTGAGCATTGCTGTTACAAGTAGATTCAGTTGTCTGAAAAAACGCGTTTATTTCGGGCTGAAAAACACGTTTTGAAAACTGTGATGTTACTGCCCCATAACTTACATGAGGTTGACCAAACTTGCAGAAACATGTTTATTTCTGCTGAAAAACACGTTTTGACCCTTTCTGCACACTGGGGTTAAGGGCTGAGTGTGTTGGCACTTCTGAGCCTTGCTGTTACAAATAGATTCAGCTGTCTGAAAAAACGTGTTTATTTCGGGCTGAAAAACACGTTTTGAAAAGTGTGATGTTACTGCCCCATAACTTACATGGGGTTGACCAAACTTGCAGAAACATGTTTATTTCTGCTGAAAAACACGTTTTGACACTTTCTGTACACTGGGGTTAAGGGCTGAGTGTGTGGGCTCTTCTGAGCCTTGCTGTTACAAGGAGATTCAGTTGCCTGAAAAAACGCGTTTATTTCGGGCTGAAAAACACGTTTTGAAAAGTGTGATGTTACTGCCCCATAACTTACATGGGGTTGACCAAACTTGCAGAAACATGTTTATTTCTGCTGAAAAACACGTTTTGACACTTTCTGTACACTGGGGTTAAGGGCTGAGTGTGTGGGCTCTTCTGAGCCTTGCTGTTACAAGGAGATTCAGTTGTCTGAAAAAACGCGTTTATTTCGGGCTGAAAAACACGTTTTGAAAAGTGTGATGTTACTGCCCCATAACTTACATGGGGTTGACCAAACTTGCAGAAACATGTTTATTTCTGCTGAAAAACACGTTTTGACCCTTTCTGTACACTGGGGTTAAGGGCTGAGTGTGTGGGCTCTTCTGAGCCTTGCTGTTACAAGGAGATTCAGTTGTCTGAAAAAACGCGTTTATTTCGGGCTGAAAAACACGTTTTGAAAAGTGTGATGTTACTGCCCCATAACTTACATGGGGTTGACCAAACTTGCAGAAACATGTTTATTTCTGCTGAAAAACACGTTTTGACACTTTCTGTACACTGGGGTTAAGGGCTGAGTGTGTGGGCTCTTCTGAGCCTTGCTGTTACAAGGAGATTCAGTTGTCTGAAAAAACGCGTTTATTTCGGGCTGAAAAACACGTTTTGAAAAGTGTGATGTTACTGCCCCATAACTTACATGGGGTTGACCAAACTTGCAGAAACATGTTTATTTCTGCTGAAAAACACGTTTTGACCCTTTCTGCACACTGGGGTTAAGGGCTGAGTGTGTTGGCACTTCTGAGCCTTGCTGTTACAAGTAGATTCAGCTGTCTGAAAAAACGTGTTTATTTCGGGCTGAAAAACACGTTTTGAAAAGTGTGATGTTACTGCCCCATAACTTACATGGGGTTGACCAAACTTGCAGAAACATGTTTATTTCTGCTGAAAAACACGTTTTGACAATTTCTGCACACTGGGGTTAAGGGCTGAGTGTGTGGGCTCTTTTGAGCCTTGCTGTTACAAGGAGATTCAGTTGCCTGAAAAAACGCGTTTATTTCGGGCTGAAAAACACGTTTTGAAAAGTGTGATGTTACTGCCCCATAACTTACATGGGGTTGACCAAACTTGCAGAAACATGTTTATTTCTGCTGAAAAACACGTTTTGACACTTTCTGTACACTGGGGTTAAGGGCTGAGTGTGTGGGCTCTTCTGAGCCTTGCTGTTACAAGGAGATTCAGTTGCCTGAAAAAACGCGTTTATTTCGGGCTGAAAAACACGTTTTGAAAAGTGTGATGTTACTGCCCCATAACTTACATGGGGTTGACCAAACTTGCAGAAACATGTTTATTTCTGCTGAAAAACACGTTTTGACCCTTTCTGTACACTGGGGTTAAGGGCTGAGTGTGTGGGCTCTTCTGAGCCTTGCTGTTACAAGGAGATTCAGTTGTCTGAAAAAACGCGTTTATTTCGGGCTGAAAAACACGTTTTGAAAAGTGTGATGTTACTGCCCCATAACTTACATGGGGTTGACCAAACTTGCAGAAACATGTTTATTTCTGCTGAAAAACACGTTTTGACACTTTCTGTACACTGGGGTTAATGGCTGAGTGTGTGGGCACTTCTGAGCCTTGCTGTTACAAGTAGATTCAGTTGTCTGAAAAAACGCGTTTATTTCGGGCTGAAAAACACGTTTTGAAAAGTGTGATGTTACTGCCCCATAACTTACATGGGGTTGACCAAACTTGCAGAAACATGTTTATTTCTGCTGAAAAACACGTTTTGACCCTTTCTGCACACTGGGGTTAAGGGCTGAGTGTGTTGGCTCTTCTGAGCCTTGCTGTTACAAGTAGATTCAGCTGTCTGAAAAAACGAGTTTATTTCGGGCTGAAAAACACGTTTTGAAAACTGTGATGTTACTGCCCCATAACTTACATGGGGTTGACCAAACTTGCAGAAACATGTTTATTTCTGCTGAAAAACACGTTTTGACACTTTCTGTACACTGGGGTTAAGGGCTGAGTGTGTGGGCTCTTCTGAGCCTTGCTGTTACAAGGAGATTCAGTTGCCTGAAAAAACGCGTTTATTTCGGGCTGAAAAACACGTTTTGAAAAGTGTGATGTTACTGCCCCATAACTTACATGGGGTTGACCAAACTTGCAGAAACATGTTTATTTCTGCTGAAAAACACGTTTTGACACTTTCTGTACACTGGGGTTAAGGGCTGAGTGTGTGGGCTCTTCTGAGCCTTGCTGTTACAAGGAGATTCAGTTGTCTGAAAAAACGCGTTTATTTCGGGCTGAAAAACACGTTTTGAAAAGTGTGATGTTACTGCCCCATAACTTACATGGGGTTGACCAAACTTGCAGAAACATGTTTATTTCTGCTGAAAAACACGTTTTGACCCTTTCTGTACACTGGGGTTAAGGGCTGAGTGTGTGGGCTCTTCTGAGCCTTGCTGTTACAAGGAGATTCAGTTGTCTGAAAAAACGCGTTTATTTCGGGCTGAAAAACACGTTTTGAAAAGTGTGATGTTACTGCCCCATAACTTACATGGGGTTGACCAAACTTGCAGAAACATGTTTATTTCTGCTGAAAAACACGTTTTGACACTTTCTGTACACTGGGGTTAATGGCTGAGTGTGTGGGCACTTCTGAGCCTTGCTGTTACAAGTAGATTCAGTTGTCTGAAAAAACGCGTTTATTTCGGGCTGAAAAACACGTTTTGAAAAGTGTGATGTTACTGCCCCATAACTTACATGGGGTTGACCAAACTTGCAGAAACATGTTTATTTCTGCTGAAAAACACGTTTTGACCCTTTCTGCACACTGGGGTTAAGGGCTGAGTGTGTTGGCTCTTCTGAGCCTTGCTGTTACAAGTAGATTCAGCTGTCTGAAAAAACGAGTTTATTTCGGGCTGAAAAACACGTTTTGAAAACTGTGATGTTACTGCCCCATAACTTACATGGGGTTGACCAAACTTGCAGAAACATGTTTATTTCTGCTGAAAAACACGTTTTGACACTTTCTGTACACTGGGGTTAAGGGCTGAGTGTGTGGGCTCTTCTGAGCCTTGCTGTTACAAGGAGATTCAGTTGCCTGAAAAAACGCGTTTATTTCGGGCTGAAAAACACGTTTTGAAAAGTGTGATGTTACTGCCCCATAACTTACATGGGGTTGACCAAACTTGCAGAAACATGTTTATTTCTGCTGAAAAACACGTTTTGACCCTTTCTGCACACTGGGGTTAAGGGCTGAGTGTGTTGGCACTTCTGAGCCTTGCTGTTACAAGTAGATTCAGCTGTCTGAAAAAACGTGTTTATTTCGGGCTGAAAAACACGTTTTGAAAAGTGTGATGTTACTGCCCCATAACTTACATGGGGTTGACCAAACTTGCAGAAACATGTTTATTTCTGCTGAAAAACACGTTTTGACAATTTCTGCACACTGGGGTTAAGGGCTGAGTGTGTGGGCTCTTTTGAGCCTTGCTGTTACAAGGAGATTCAGTTGCCTGAAAAAACGCGTTTATTTCGGGCTGAAAAACACGTTTTGAAAAGTGTGATGTTACTGCCCCATAACTTACATGGGGTTGACCAAACTTGCAGAAACATGTTTATTTCTGCTGAAAAACACGTTTTGACCCTTTCTGCACACTGGGGTTAAGGGCTGAGTGTGTTGGCTCTTTTGAGCCTTGCTGTTACAAGGAGATTCAGTTGCCTGAAAAAACGCGTTTATTTCGGGCTGAAAAACACGTTTTGAAAAGTGTGATGTTACTGCCCCATAACTTAAATGGGGTTGACCAAACTTGCAGAAACATGTTTATTTCTGCTGAAAAACACGTTTTGACACTTTCTGTGCACTGGGGTTAAGGGCTGAGTGTGTGGGCTCTTCTGAGCCTTGCTGTTACAAGGAGATTCAGTTGTCTGAAAAAACGCGTTTATTTCGGGCTGAAAAACACGTTTTGAAAAGTGTGATGTTACTGCCCCATAACTTACATGGGGTTGACCAAACTTGCAGAAACATGTTTATTTCGGCTGAAAAACACGTTTTGACCCTTTCTGCACACTGGGGTTAAGGGCTGAGTGTGTTGGCACTTCTGAGCCTTGCTGTTACAAGTAGATTCAGCTGTCTGAAAAAACGTGTTTATTTCGGGCTGAAAAACACGTTTTGAAAAGTGTGATGTTACTGCCCCATAACTTACATGGGGTTGACCAAACTTGCAGAAACATGTTTATTTCTGCTGAAAAACACGTTTTGACACTTTCTGTACACTGGGGTTAAGGGCTGAGTGTGTGGGCTCTTCTGAACCTTGCTGTTACAAGGAGATTCAGTTGCCTGAAAAAACGCGTTTATTTCGGGCTGAAAAACACGTTTTGAAAAGTGTGATGTTACTGCCCCATAACTTACATGGGGTTGACCAAACTTGCAGAAACATGTTTATTTCTGCTGAAAAACACGTTTTGACCCTTTCTGCACACTGGGGTTAAGGGCTGAGTGTGTTGGCACTTCTGAGCCTTGCTGTTACAAGTATATTCAGCTGTCTGAAAAAACGTGTTTATTTCGGGCTGAAAAACACGTTTTGAAAAGTGTGATGTTACTGCCCCATAACTTACATGGGGTTGACCAAACTTGCAGAAACATGTTTATTTCTGCTGAAAAACACGTTTTGACAATTTCTGCACACTGGGGTTAAGGGCTGAGTGTGTGGGCTCTTTTGAGCCTTGCTGTTACAAGGAGATTCAGTTGCCTGAAAAAACGCGTTTATTTCGGGCTGAAAAACACGTTTTGAAAAGTGTGATTTTACTGCCCCATAACTTACATGGGGTTGACCAAACTTGCAGAAACATGTTTATTTCTGCTGAAAAACACGTTTTGACCCTTTCTGCACACTGGGGTTAAGGGTTGAGTGTGTGGGCACTTCTGAGCATTGCTGTTACAAGTAGATTCAGTTGTCTGAAAAAACGCGTTTATTTCGGGCTGAAAAACACGTTTTGAAAACTGTGATGTTACTGCCCCATAACTTACATGAGGTTGACCAAACTTGCAGAAACATGTTTATTTCTGCTGAAAAACACGTTTTGACCCTTTCTGCACACTGGGGTTAAGGGCTGAGTGTGTTGGCACTTCTGAGCCTTGCTGTTACAAATAGATTCAGCTGTCTGAAAAAACGTGTTTATTTCGGGCTGAAAAACACGTTTTGAAAACTGTGATGTTACTGCCCCATAACTTACATGAGGTTGACCAAACTTGCAGAAACATGTTTATTTCTGCTGAAAAACACGTTTTGACCCTTTCTGCACACTGGGGTTAAGGGCTGAGTGTGTTGGCACTTCTGAGCCTTGCTGTTACAAGTAGATTCAGCTGTCTGAAAAAACGTGTTTATTTCGGGCTGAAAAACACGTTTTGAAAAGTGTGATGTTACTGCCCCATAACTTACATGGGGTTGACCAAACTTGCAGAAACATGTTTATTTCTGCTGAAAAACACGTTTTGACCCTTTCTGCACACTGGGGTTAAGGGCTGAGTGTGTTGGCACTTCTGAGCCTTGCTGTTACAAGTAGATTCAGCTGTCTGAAAAAACGTGTTTATTTCGGGCTGAAAAACACGTTTTGAAAAGTGTGATGTTACTGCCCCATAACTTACATGGGGTTGACCAAACTTGCAGAAACATGTTTATTTCTGCTGAAAAACACGTTTTGACAATTTCTGCACACTGGGGTTAAGGGCTGAGTGTGTGGGCTCTTTTGAGCCTTGCTGTTACAAGGAGATTCAGTTGCCTGAAAAAACGCGTTTATTTCGGGCTGAAAAACACGTTTTGAAAAGTGTGATGTTACTGCCCCATAACTTAAATGGGGTTGACCAAACTTGCAGAAACATGTTTATTTCTGCTGAAAAACACGTTTTGACACTTTCTGTACACTGGGGTTAAGGGCTGAGTGTGTGGGCTCTTCTGAGCCTTGCTGTTACAAGGAGATTCAGTTGTCTGAAAAAACGCGTTTATTTCGGGCTGAAAAACACGTTTTGAAAAGTGTGATGTTACTGCCCCATAACTTACATGGGGTTGACCAAACTTGCAGAAACATGTTTATTTCGGCTGAAAAACACGTTTTGACCCTTTCTGCACACTGGGGTTAAGGGCTGAGTGTGTTGGCACTTCTGAGCCTTGCTGTTACAAGTAGATTCAGCTGTCTGAAAAAACGTGTTTATTTCGGGCTGAAAAACACGTTTTGAAAAGTGTGATGTTACTGCCCCATAACTTACATGGGGTTGACCAAACTTGCAGAAACATGTTTATTTCTGCTGAAAAACACGTTTTGACACTTTCTGTACACTGGGGTTAAGGGCTGAGTGTGTGGGCTCTTCTGAACCTTGCTGTTACAAGGAGATTCAGTTGCCTGAAAAAACGCGTTTATTTCGGGCTGAAAAACACGTTTTGAAAAGTGTGATGTTACTGCCCCATAACTTACATGGGGTTGACCTAACTTGCAGAAACATGTTTATTTCTGCTGAAAAACACGTTTTGACCCTTCCTGCACACTGGGGTTAAGGGCTGAGTGTGTTGGCACTTCTGAGCCTTGCTGTTACAAGTAGATTCAGCTGTCTGAAAAAACGTGTTTATTTCGGGCTGAAAAACACGTTTTGAAAAGTGTGATGTTACTGCCCCATAACTTACATGGGGTTGACCAAACTTGCAGAAACATGTTTATTTCTGCTGAAAAACACGTTTTGACACTTTCTGTACACTGGGGTTAAGGGCTGAGTGTGTGGGCTCTTCTGAGCCTTGCTGTTACAAGGAGATTCATTTGCCTGAAAAAACGCGTTTATTTCGGGCTGAAAAACACGTTTTGAAAAGTGTGATGTTACTGCCCCATAACTTACATGGGGTTGACCAAACTTGCAGAAACATGTTTATTTCTGCTGAAAAACACGTTTTGACCCTTTCTGCACACTGGGGTTAAGGGCTGAGTGTGTTGGCTCTTCTGAGCCTTGCTGTTACAAGTAGATTCAGCTGTCTGAAAAAACGTGTTTATTTCGGGCTGAAAAACACGTTTTGAAAAGTGTGATGTTACTGCCCCATAACTTACATGGGGTTGACCAAACTTGCAGAAACATGTTTATTTCTGCTGAAAAACACGTTTTGACACTTTCTGTACACTGGGGTTAAGGGCTGAGTGTGTGGGCTCTTCTGAGCCTTGCTGTTACAAGGAGATTCAGTTGTCTGAAAAAACGCGTTTATTTCGGGCTGAAAAACACGTTTTGAAAAGTGTGATGTTACTGCCCCATAACTTACATGGGGTTGACCAAACTTGCAGAAACATGTTTATTTCTGCTGAAAAACACGTTTTGACCCTTTCTGTACACTGGGGTTAAGGGCTGAGTGTGTGGGCTCTTCTGAGCCTTGCTGTTACAAGGAGATTCAGTTGTCTGAAAAAACGCGTTTATTTCGGGCTGAAAAACACGTTTTGAAAAGTGTGATGTTACTGCCCCATAACTTACATGGGGTTGACCAAACTTGCAGAAACATGTTTATTTCTGCTGAAAAACACGTTTTGACACTTTCTGTACACTGGGGTTAATGGCTGAGTGTGTGGGCACTTCTGAGCCTTGCTGTTACAAGTAGATTCAGTTGTCTGAAAAAACGCGTTTATTTCGGGCTGAAAAACACGTTTTGAAAAGTGTGATGTTACTGCCCCATAACTTACATGGGGTTGACCAAACTTGCAGAAACATGTTTATTTCTGCTGAAAAACACGTTTTGACCCTTTCTGCACACTGGGGTTAAGGGCTGAGTGTGTTGGCTCTTCTGAGCCTTGCTGTTACAAGTAGATTCAGCTGTCTGAAAAAACGAGTTTATTTCGGGCTGAAAAACACGTTTTGAAAACTGTGATGTTACTGCCCCATAACTTACATGGGGTTGACCAAACTTGCAGAAACATGTTTATTTCTGCTGAAAAACACGTTTTGACACTTTCTGTACACTGGGGTTAAGGGCTGAGTGTGTGGGCTCTTCTGAGCCTTGCTGTTACAAGGAGATTCAGTTGCCTGAAAAAACGCGTTTATTTCGGGCTGAAAAACACGTTTTGAAAAGTGTGATGTTACTGCCCCATAACTTACATGGGGTTGACCAAACTTGCAGAAACATGTTTATTTCTGCTGAAAAACACGTTTTGACACTTTCTGTACACTGGGGTTAAGGGCTGAGTGTGTGGGCTCTTCTGAGCCTTGCTGTTACAAGGAGATTCAGTTGTCTGAAAAAACGCGTTTATTTCGGGCTGAAAAACACGTTTTGAAAAGTGTGATGTTACTGCCCCATAACTTACATGGGGTTGACCAAACTTGCAGAAACATGTTTATTTCTGCTGAAAAACACGTTTTGACCCTTTCTGCACACTGGGGTTAAGGGCTGAGTGTGTTGGCACTTCTGAGCCTTGCTGTTACAAGTAGATTCAGCTGTCTGAAAAAACGTGTTTATTTCGGGCTGAAAAACACGTTTTGAAAAGTGTGATGTTACTGCCCCATAACTTACATGGGGTTGACCAAACTTGCAGAAACATGTTTATTTCTGCTGAAAAACACGTTTTGACAATTTCTGCACACTGGGGTTAAGGGCTGAGTGTGTGGGCTCTTTTGAGCCTTGCTGTTACAAGGAGATTCAGTTGCCTGAAAAAACGCGTTTATTTCGGGCTGAAAAACACGTTTTGAAAAGTGTGATGTTACTGCCCCATAACTTACATGGGGTTGACCAAACTTGCAGAAACATGTTTATTTCTGCTGAAAAACACGTTTTGACCCTTTCTGCACACTGGGGTTAAGGGCTGAGTGTGTTGGCTCTTTTGAGCCTTGCTGTTACAAGGAGATTCAGTTGCCTGAAAAAACGCGTTTATTTCGGGCTGAAAAACACGTTTTGAAAAGTGTGATGTTACTGCCCCATAACTTAAATGGGGTTGACCAAACTTGCAGAAACATGTTTATTTCTGCTGAAAAACACGTTTTGACACTTTCTGTACACTGGGGTTAAGGGCTGAGTGTGTGGGCTCTTCTGAGCCTTGCTGTTACAAGGAGATTCAGTTGTCTGAAAAAACGCGTTTATTTCGGGCTGAAAAACACGTTTTGAAAAGTGTGATGTTACTGCCCCATAACTTACATGGGGTTGACCAAACTTGCAGAAACATGTTTATTTCGGCTGAAAAACACGTTTTGACCCTTTCTGCACACTGGGGTTAAGGGCTGAGTGTGTTGGCACTTCTGAGCCTTGCTGTTACAAGTAGATTCAGCTGTCTGAAAAAACGTGTTTATTTCGGGCTGAAAAACACGTTTTGAAAAGTGTGATGTTACTGCCCCATAACTTACATGGGGTTGACCAAACTTGCAGAAACATGTTTATTTCTGCTGAAAAACACGTTTTGACACTTTCTGTACACTGGGGTTAAGGGCTGAGTGTGTGGGCTCTTCTGAACCTTGCTGTTACAAGGAGATTCAGTTGCCTGAAAAAACGCGTTTATTTCGGGCTGAAAAACACGTTTTGAAAAGTGTGATGTTACTGCCCCATAACTTACATGGGGTTGACCAAACTTGCAGAAACATGTTTATTTCTGCTGAAAAACACGTTTTGACCCTTTCTGCACACTGGGGTTAAGGGCTGAGTGTGTTGGCACTTCTGAGCCTTGCTGTTACAAGTATATTCAGCTGTCTGAAAAAACGTGTTTATTTCGGGCTGAAAAACACGTTTTGAAAAGTGTGATGTTACTGCCCCATAACTTACATGGGGTTGACCAAACTTGCAGAAACATGTTTATTTCTGCTGAAAAACACGTTTTGACAATTTCTGCACACTGGGGTTAAGGGCTGAGTGTGTGGGCTCTTTTGAGCCTTGCTGTTACAAGGAGATTCAGTTGCCTGAAAAAACGCGTTTATTTCGGGCTGAAAAACACGTTTTGAAAAGTGTGATTTTACTGCCCCATAACTTACATGGGGTTGACCAAACTTGCAGAAACATGTTTATTTCTGCTGAAAAACACGTTTTGACCCTTTCTGCACACTGGGGTTAAGGGTTGAGTGTGTGGGCACTTCTGAGCATTGCTGTTACAAGTAGATTCAGTTGTCTGAAAAAACGCGTTTATTTCGGGCTGAAAAACACGTTTTGAAAACTGTGATGTTACTGCCCCATAACTTACATGAGGTTGACCAAACTTGCAGAAACATGTTTATTTCTGCTGAAAAACACGTTTTGACCCTTTCTGCACACTGGGGTTAAGGGCTGAGTGTGTTGGCACTTCTGAGCCTTGCTGTTACAAATAGATTCAGCTGTCTGAAAAAACGTGTTTATTTCGGGCTGAAAAACACGTTTTGAAAACTGTGATGTTACTGCCCCATAACTTACATGAGGTTGACCAAACTTGCAGAAACATGTTTATTTCTGCTGAAAAACACGTTTTGACCCTTTCTGCACACTGGGGTTAAGGGCTGAGTGTGTTGGCACTTCTGAGCCTTGCTGTTACAAGTAGATTCAGCTGTCTGAAAAAAGTGTTTATTTCGGGCTGAAAAACACGTTTTGAAAAGTGTGATGTTACTGCCCCATAACTTACATGGGGTTGACCAAACTTGCAGAAACATGTTTATTTCTGCTGAAAAACACGTTTTGACCCTTTCTGCACACTGGGGTTAAGGGCTGAGTGTGTTGGCACTTCTGAGCCTTGCTGTTACAAGTAGATTCAGCTGTCTGAAAAAACGTGTTTATTTCGGGCTGAAAAACACGTTTTGAAAAGTGTGATGTTACTGCCCCATAACTTACATGGGGTTGACCAAACTTGCAGAAACATGTTTATTTCTGCTGAAAAACACGTTTTGACAATTTCTGC
Organism: Lepisosteus oculatus; assembly: GCF_040954835.1. Classification (NCBI taxonomy): domain Eukaryota; kingdom Metazoa; phylum Chordata; class Actinopteri; order Semionotiformes; family Lepisosteidae; genus Lepisosteus; species Lepisosteus oculatus. The sequence goes on along the minus strand of NW_027167906.1, from coordinate 9,269 downwards.
ACACTGGGGTTAAGGGCTGAGTGTGTGGGCTCTTTTGAGCCTTGCTGTTACAAGGAGATTCAGTTGCCTGAAAAAACGCGTTTATTTCGGGCTGAAAAACACGTTTTGAAAAGTGTGATGTTACTGCCCCATAACTTAAATGGGGTTGACCAAACTTGCAGAAACATGTTTATTTCTGCTGAAAAACACGTTTTGACACTTTCTGTACACTGGGGTTAAGGGCTGAGTGTGTGGGCTCTTCTGAGCCTTGCTGTTACAAGGAGATTCAGTTGTCTGAAAAAACGCGTTTATTTCGGGCTGAAAAACACGTTTTGAAAAGTGTGATGTTACTGCCCCATAACTTACATGGGGTTGACCAAACTTGCAGAAACATGTTTATTTCGGCTGAAAAACACGTTTTGACCCTTTCTGCACACTGGGGTTAAGGGCTGAGTGTGTTGGCACTTCTGAGCCTTGCTGTTACAAGTAGATTCAGCTGTCTGAAAAAACGTGTTTATTTCGGGCTGAAAAACACGTTTTGAAAAGTGTGATGTTACTGCCCCATAACTTACATGGGGTTGACCAAACTTGCAGAAACATGTTTATTTCTGCTGAAAAACACGTTTTGACACTTTCTGTACACTGGGGTTAAGGGCTGAGTGTGTGGGCTCTTCTGAACCTTGCTGTTACAAGGAGATTCAGTTGCCTGAAAAAACGCGTTTATTTCGGGCTGAAAAACACGTTTTGAAAAGTGTGATGTTACTGCCCCATAACTTACATGGGGTTGACCTAACTTGCAGAAACATGTTTATTTCTGCTGAAAAACACGTTTTGACCCTTCCTGCACACTGGGGTTAAGGGCTGAGTGTGTTGGCACTTCTGAGCCTTGCTGTTACAAGTAGATTCAGCTGTCTGAAAAAACGTGTTTATTTCGGGCTGAAAAACACGTTTTGAAAAGTGTGATGTTACTGCCCCATAACTTACATGGGGTTGACCAAACTTGCAGAAACATGTTTATTTCTGCTGAAAAACACGTTTTGACACTTTCTGTACACTGGGGTTAAGGGCTGAGTGTGTGGGCTCTTCTGAGCCTTGCTGTTACAAGGAGATTCATTTGCCTGAAAAAACGCGTTTATTTCGGGCTGAAAAACACGTTTTGAAAAGTGTGATGTTACTGCCCCATAACTTACATGGGGTTGACCAAACTTGCAGAAACATGTTTATTTCTGCTGAAAAACACGTTTTGACCCTTTCTGCACACTGGGGTTAAGGGCTGAGTGTGTTGGCTCTTCTGAGCCTTGCTGTTACAAGTAGATTCAGCTGTCTGAAAAAACGTGTTTATTTCGGGCTGAAAAACACGTTTTGAAAAGTGTGATGTTACTGCCCCATAACTTACATGGGGTTGACCAAACTTGCAGAAACATGTTTATTTCTGCTGAAAAACACGTTTTGACACTTTCTGTACACTGGGGTTAAGGGCTGAGTGTGTGGGCTCTTCTGAGCCTTGCTGTTACAAGGAGATTCAGTTGTCTGAAAAAACGCGTTTATTTCGGGCTGAAAAACACGTTTTGAAAAGTGTGATGTTACTGCCCCATAACTTACATGGGGTTGACCAAACTTGCAGAAACATGTTTATTTCTGCTGAAAAACACGTTTTGACCCTTTCTGCACACTGGGGTTAAGGGCTGAGTGTGTTGGCACTTCTGAGCCTTGCTGTTACAAGTATATTCAGCTGTCTGAAAAAACGTGTTTATTTCGGGCTGAAAAACACGTTTTGAAAAGTGTGATGTTACTGCCCCATAACTTACATGGGGTTGACCAAACTTGCAGAAACATGTTTATTTCTGCTGAAAAACACGTTTTGACAATTTCTGCACACTGGGGTTAAGGGCTGAGTGTGTGGGCTCTTTTGAGCCTTGCTGTTACAAGGAGATTCAGTTGCCTGAAAAAACGCGTTTATTTCGGGCTGAAAAACACGTTTTGAAAAGTGTGATTTTACTGCCCCATAACTTACATGGGGTTGACCAAACTTGCAGAAACATGTTTATTTCTGCTGAAAAACACGTTTTGACCCTTTCTGCACACTGGGGTTAAGGGTTGAGTGTGTGGGCACTTCTGAGCATTGCTGTTACAAGTAGATTCAGTTGTCTGAAAAAACGCGTTTATTTCGGGCTGAAAAACACGTTTTGAAAACTGTGATGTTACTGCCCCATAACTTACATGAGGTTGACCAAACCTGCAGAAACATGTTTATTTCTGCTGAAAAACACGTTTTGACCCTTTCTGCACACTGGGGTTAAGGGCTGAGTGTGTTGGCACTTCTGAGCCTTGCTGTTACAAATAGATTCAGCTGTCTGAAAAAACGTGTTTATTTCGGGCTGAAAAACACGTTTTGAAAAGTGTGATGTTACTGCCCCATAACTTACATGGGGTTGACCAAACTTGCAGAAACATGTTTATTTCTGCTGAAAAACACGTTTTGACACTTTCTTTACACTGGGGTTAAGGGCTGAGTGTGTGGGCTCTTCTGAGCCTTGCTGTTACAAGGAGATTCAGTTGCCTGAAAAAACGCGTTTATTTCGGGCTGAAAAACACGTTTTGAAAAGTGTGATGTTACTGCCCCATAACTTACATGGGGTTGACCAAACTTACAGAAACATGTTTATTTCTGCTGAAAAACATGTTTTGACCCTTTCTGCACACTGGGGTTAAGGGCTGATTGTGTTGGCACTTCTGAGCCTTGCTGTTACAAGTATATTCAGCTGTCTGAAAAAACGTGTTTATTTCGGGCTGAAAAACACGTTTTGAAAAGTGTGATGTTACTGCCCCATAACTTACATGGGGTTGACCAAACTTGCAGAAACATGTTTATTTCTGCTGAAAAACACGTTTTGACCCTTTCTGCACACTGGGGTTAAGGGTTGAGTGTGTGGGCATTTCTGAGCCTTGCTGTTACAAGTAGATTCAGTTGTCTGAAAAAACGCGTTTATTTCGGGCTGAAAAACACGTTTTGAAAAGTGTGATGTTACTGCCCCATAACTTACATGGGGTTGACCAAACTTGCAGAAACATGTTTATTTCTGCTGAAAAACACGTTTTGACAATTTCTGCACACTGGGGTTAAGGGCTGAGTGTGTGGGCTCTTTTGAGCCTTGCTGTTACAAGGAGATTCAGTTGCCTGAAAAAACGCGTTTATTTCGGGCTGAAAAACACGTTTTGAAAAGTGTGATGTTACTGCCCCATAACTTACATGGGGTTGACCAAACTTGCAGAAACATGTTTATTTCTGCTGAAAAACACGTTTTGACACTTTCTGTACACTGGGGTTAAGGGTTGAGTGTGTGGGCACTTCTGAGCCTTGCTGTTACAAGTAGATTCAGTTGCCTGAAAAAACGCGTTTATTTCTGGCTGAAAAACACGTTTTGAAAAGTGTGATGTTATTGCCCCATAACTTACATGGGGTTGACCAAACTTGCAGAAACATGTTTATTTCTGCTGAAAAACACGGTTTGACCCTTTCTGCACACTGGGGTTAAGGGCTGAGTGTGTTGGCACTTCTGAGCCTTGCTGTTACAAGTAGATTCAGCTGTCTGAAAAAACGTGTTTATTTCGGGCTGAAAAACACGTTTTGAAAAGTGTGATGTTACTGCCCCATAACTTACATGGGGTTGACCAAACTTGCAGAAACATGTTTATTTCTGCTGAAAAACACGTTTTGACCCTTTCTGCACACTGGGGTTAAGGGCTGAGTGTGTTGGCACTTCTGAGCCTTGCTGTTACAAGTAGATTCAGCTGTCTGAAAAAACGTGTTTATTTCGGGCTGAAAAACACGTTTTGAAAAGTGTGATGTTACTGCCCCATAACTTACATGGGGTTGACCAAACTTGCAGAAACATGTTTATTTCTGCTGAAAAACACGTTTTGACAATTTCTGCACACTGGGGTTAAGGGCTGAGTGTGTGGGCTCTTTTGAGCCTTGCTGTTACAAGGAGATTCAGTTGCCTGAAAAAACGCGTTTATTTCGGGCTGAAAAACACGTTTTGAAAAGTGTGATGTTACTGCCCCATAACTAAATGGGGTTGACCAAACTTGCAGAAACATGTTTATTTCTGCTGAAAAACACGTTTTGACACTTTCTGTACACTGGGGTTAAGGGCTGAGTGTGTGGGCTCTTCTGAGCCTTGCTGTTACAAGGAGATTCAGTTGCCTGAAAAAACGCGTTTATTTCGGCTGAAAAACACGTTTTGAAAAGTGTGATGTTACTGCCCCATAACTTACATGGGTGACAAACTTGCAGAAACATGTTTATTTCTGCTGAAAACACGTTTTGACCCTTCCTGCACACTGGGGTTAAGGGCTGAGTGTGTTGGCACTTCTGAGCCTTGCTGTTACAAGGAGATTCAGTTGCCTGAAAAAACGCGTTTATTTCGGGGCTGAAAAACACGTTTTTGAAACTGTGATGTTACTGCCCCATAACTTACATGGGGTTGACCAAACTTGCAGAAACATGGTTTATTTCTGCTGAAAAACACGTTTTGACCCTTTCTGCACACTGGGGTTAAGGGCTGAGTGTGTTGGCACTTCTGAGCCTTGCTGTTACAAATAGATTCAGCTGTCTGAAAAAACGTGTTTATTTCGGGCTGAAAAACACGTTTTGAAAAGTGTGATGTTACTGCCCATAACTTACATGGGGTTGACCAAACTTGCAGAAACATGTTTATTTCTGCTGAAAAACACGTTTTGACACTTTCTGTACACTGGGGTTAAGGGCTGAGTGTGTGGGCTCTTCTGAGCCTTGCTGTTACAAGGAGATTCAGTTGCCTGAAAAAACGCGTTTATTTCGGGCTGAAAAACACGTTTTGAAAAGTGTGATGTTACTGCCCCATAACTTACATGGGGTTGACCAAACTTGCAGAACATGTTTATTTCTGCTGAAAAACACGTTTTGACCCTTTCTGTACACTGGGGTTAAGGGCTGAGTGTGTGGGCTCTTCTGAGCCTTGCTGTTACAAGGAGATTCAGTTGTCTGAAAAAACGCGTTTATTTCGGGCTGAAAAACACGTTTTGAAAAGTGTGATGTTACTGCCCCATAACTTACATGGGGTTGACCAAACTTGCAGAAACAGTTTATTTCTGCTGAAAAACACGTTTTGACACTTTCTGTACACTGGGGTTAATGGCTGAGTGTGTGGGCACTTCTGAGCCTTGCTGTTACAAGTAGATTCAGTTGTCTGAAAAACGCGTTTATTTCGGGCTGAAAAACACGTTTTGAAAAGTGTGATGTTACTGCCCCATAACTTACATGGGGTTGACCAAACTTGCAGAAACATGTTTATTTCTGCTGAAAAACACGTTTTGACCTTTCTGCACACTGGGGTTAAGGGCTGAGTGTGTTGGCTCTTCTGAGCCTTGCTGTTACAAGTAGATTCAGCTGTCTGAAAAAACGAGTTTATTTCGGGCTGAAAAACACGTTTTGAAAACTGTGATGTTACTGCCCCATAACTTACATGGGGTTGACCAAACTTGCAGAAACATGTTTATTTCTGCTGAAAAATACGTTTTGACACTTTCTGTACACTGGGGTTAAGGGCTGAGTGTGTGGGCTCTTCTGAGCCTTGCTGTTACAAGGAGATTCAGTTGCCTGAAAAACGCGTTTATTTCGGCTGAAAAACACGTTTTGAAAAGTGTGATTTTACTGCCCCATAACTTACATGGGGTTGACCAAACTTGCAGAAACATGTTTATTTCTGCTGAAAAACACGTTTTGACCCTTTCTGCACACTGGGGTTAAGGTTGAGTGTGTGGCACCTTCGAGCCTTGCTGTTACAAGGAGATTCAGTTGTCTGAAAAAACGCGTTTATTCGGGCTGAAAAACACGTTTTGAAAACTGTGATGTTACTGCCCCATAACTTACATGGGGTTGACCAAACTTGCAGAAACATGTTTATTTCTGCTGAAAAACACGTTTTGACCCTTTTCTGTACACTGGGGTTAAGGGCTGAGTGTGTGGGCTCTTCTGAGCCTTGCTGTTACAAGGAGATTCAGTTGTCTGAAAAAACGCGTTTATTTCGGGCTGAAAAACACGTTTTGAAAAGTGTGATGTTACTGCCCCATAACTTACATGGGTTGACCAAACTTGCAGAAACATGTTTATTTCTGCTGAAAAACACGTTTTGACACTTTCTGTACACTGGGGTTAATGGCTGAGTGTGTGGGCCTTCTGAGCCTTGCTGTTACAAGTAGATTCAGTTGTCTGAAAAAACGCGTTTATTTCGGGCTGAAAAACACGTTTTGAAAAGTGTGATGTTACTGCCCCATAACTTACATGGGTTGACCAAACTTGCAGAAACATGTTTATTCTGCTGAAAAACACGTTTTGACCCTTTCTGCACACTGGGGTTAAGGGCTGAGTGTGTTGGCTCTTCTGAGCCTTGCTGTTACAAGTAGATTCAGCTGTCTGAAAAAACGAGTTTATTTCGGGCTGAAAAACACGTTTTGAAAAGTGTGATGTTACCTGCCCCATAACTTACATGGGGTTGACCAAACTTGCAGAAACATGTTTATTTCTGCTGAAAAACACGTTTTGACACTTTCTGTACACTGGGGTTAAGGGCTGAGTGTGTGGGCTCTTCTGAGCCTTGCTGTTACAAGGAGATTCAGTTGCCTGAAAAACGCGTTTATTCGGCTGAAAAACACGGTTTTGAAAAGTGTGATGTTACTGCCCCATAACTTACATGGGGTTGACCAAACTTGCAGAAACATGTTTATTTCTGCTGAAAACACGTTTTTGACACTTTCTGTACACTGGGGTTAAGGGCTGAGTGTGTGGGCTCTTCTGAGCCTTGCTGTTACAAGGAGATTCAGTTGTCTGAAAAAACGCGTTTATTTCGGGCTGAAAAACACGTTTTGAAAAGTGTGATGTTACTGCCCCATAACTTACATGGGGTTGACCAAACTTGCAGAACATGTTTATTTCTGCTGAAAAACACGTTTTGACACTTTCTGCACACTGGGGTTAAGGGCTGAGTGTGTTGGCACTTCTGAGCCTTGCTGTTACAAGTAGATTCAGCTGTCTGAAAAAACGTGTTTATTTCGGGCTTGAAAAACACGTTTTGAAAGTGTGATGTTACTGCCCCATAACTTACATGGGGTTGACCAAACTTGCAGAAACATGTTTATTTCTGCTGAAAAACACGTTTTGACAATTTCTGCACACTGGGGTTAAGGGCTGAGTGTGTGGGCTCTTTTGAGCCTTGCTGTTACAAGGAGATTCAGTTGCCTGAAAAAACGCGTTTATTTCTGGCTGAAAAACACGTTTTGAAAAGTGTGATGTTACTGCCCCATAACTTACATGGGGTTGACCAAACTTGCAGAAACATGTTTATTTCTGCTGAAAAACACGTTTTGACCCTTTCTGCACACTGGGGTTAAGGGCTGAAGTGTGTTGGCTCTTCTGAGCCTTGCTGTTACAAGTAGATTCAGCTGTCTGAAAAAACGTGTTTATTTCGGGCTGAAAAACACTTTTTGAAAAGTGTGATGTTACTGCCCCATAACTTACATGGTGTTGACCAAACTTGCAGAAACATGTTTATTTCTGCTGAAAAACACGTTTTGACCCTTTCTGCACACTGGGGTTAAGGGCTGAGTGTGTTGGCACTTCTGAGCCTTGCTGTTACAAGTAGATTCAGCTGTCTGAAAAAAACGTGTTTATTTCGGGCTGAAAAACACGTTTGAAAAGTGTGATGTTACTGCCCCATAACTACATGGGGTTGACCAAACTTGCAGAATCATGTTTATTTCTGCTGAAAAACACGTTTTCTGAAAAACACGTTTTGACCCTTTCGCACACTGGGGTTAAGGGCTGAGTGTGTTGGCACTTCTGAGCCTTGCTGTTACAAGTAGATTCAGCTGTCTGAAAAAAACGTGTTTATTTCGGGCTGAAAAACACGTTTTGAAAAGTGTGATGTTACTGCCCCATAACTTACATGGGGTTGACCAAACTTGCAGAAACATGTTATTTCTGCTGAAAAACACGTTTTGACAATTTCTGCACACTGGGGTTAAGGGCTGAGTGTGTTGGCTCTTTTGAGCCTTGCTGTTACAAGGAGATTCAGTTGCCTGAAAAAACGCGTTTATTTCGGGCTGAAAAACACGTTTTGAAAAGTGTGATGTTACTGCCCCATAACTTAAATGGGGTTGACCAAACTTGCAGAAACATGTTTATTTCTGCTGAAAAAACACGTTTTGACACTTTCTGTACACTGGGGTTAAGGGCTGAGTGTGTGGCTCTTCTGAGCCTTGCTGTTACAAGGAGATTCAGTTGTCTGAAAAAACGCGTTTATTTCGGGCTGAAAAACACGTTTTGAAAAGTGTGATGTTACTGCCCCATAACTTACATGGGGTTGACCAAACTTGCAGAAACATGTTTATTTCGGCTGAAAAACACGTTTTGACCCTTCTGCACACTGGGGTTAAGGGCTGAGTGTGTTGGCACTTCTGAGCCTTGCTGTTACAAGTAGATTCAGCTGTCTGAAAAAACGTGTTTATTTCGGGCTGAAAAACACGTTTTGAAAAGTGTGATGTTACTGCCCCATAACTACATGGGGTTGACCAAACTTGCAGAAACATGTTTATTTCTGCTGAAAAACACGTTTTGACACTTTCTGTACACTGGGGTTAAGGGCTGAGTGTGTGGGCTCTTCTGAACCTTGCTGTTACAAGGAGATTCAGTTGCCTGAAAAAACGCGTTTATTTCGGGCTGAAAAACACGTTTTGAAAAGTGTGATGTTACTGCCCCATAACTTACATGGGGTTGACCAAACTTGCAGAAACATGTTTATTTCTGCTGAAAAACACGTTTTGACCCTTTCTGCACACTGGGGTTAAGGCTGAGTGTGTTGGCACTTCTGAGCCTTGCTGTTACAAGTATATTCAGCTGTCTGAAAAAACGTGTTTATTTCGGGCTGAAAAACACGTTTTGAAAAGTGTGATGTTACTGCCCCCATAACTTACATGGGGTTGACCAAACTTGCAGAAACATGTTTATTTCTGCTGAAAAACACGTTTTGACAATTTCTGCACACTGGGGTTAAGGGCTGAGTGTGTGGGCTCTTTTGAGCCTTGCTGTTACAAGGAGATTCAGTTGCCTGAAAAAACGCGTTTATTTCGGGCTGAAAAACACGTTTTGAAAAGTGTGATTTTACTGCCCCATAACTTACATGGGGTTGACCAAACTTGCAGAAACATGTTTATTTCTGCTGAAAAACACGTTTTTGACCCTTTCTGCACAC
>NW_027167905.1:0-95744 GCF_040954835.1 Lepisosteus oculatus | reverse complement strand
GTATCCCTATGTAACTGCAAGGCTCAGAAAGAGCCCACACACTCAGGTCTTAACCCCAGTGTGCTGAAAGTGTCAAAACATGTTTTTCAGCAGAAATAAACATGTTTCTGCAAGTTTGGTCAACCCCATGTAACTTATGGGGCAGTAACAGCTCACTTTTCAAAACGTGTTTTTCAGCCCGAAATAAACGCGTTTTTTCAGACAGCTGTATCCCTATGTAACTGCAAGGCTCAGAAGAGCCCACACACTCAGGTCTTAACCCCAGTGTGCTGAAAGTGTCAAAACATGTTTTTCAGCAGAAATAAACATGTTTCTGCAAGTTTGGTCAACCCCATGTAAGTTCTGGGTCAGTAACAGCTCACTTTTCAAAACGTGTTTTCAGCCCGAAATAAACGCGTTTTTTCAGACAGCTGTATCCCTATGTAACTGCAAGGCTCAGAAGAGCCCACACACTCAGGTCTTAACCCCAGTGTGCTGAAAGTGTCAAACATGTTTTTCAGCAGAAATAAACATGTTTCTGCAAGTTTGGTCAACCCCATGTAAGTTATGGGTCAGTAACAGCTCACTTTTCAAAACGTGTTTTTCAGCCCGAAATAAACGCGTTTTTTCAGACAGCTGTATCCCTATGTAACTGCAAGGCTCAGAAGAGCCCACACACTCAGGTCTTAACCCCAGTGTGCTGAAAGTGTCAAAACATGTTTTTCAGCAGAAATAAACATGTTTCTGCAAGTTTGGTCAACCCCATGTAACTTATGGGGCAGTAACAGCTCACTTTTCAAAACGTGTTTTTCAGCCCGAAATAAACGCGTTTTTCAGACAGCTGTATCCCTAAGTAACTGCAAGGTTCAGAAGAGCCCACACACTCAGGTCTTAACCCCAGTGTGCTGAAAGTGTCAAAACATGTTTTTCAGCAGAAATAAACATGTTTCTGCAAGTTTGGTCAACCCCATGTAAGTTATGGGTCAGTAACAGCTCACTTTTCAAAATGTGTTTTTCAGCCCGAAATAAACACGTTTTTTCAGACAGCTGTATCCCTATGTAACTGCAAGGCTCAGAAGAGCCCACACACTCAGGTCTTAACCCCAGTGTGCTGAAAGTGTCAAAACATGTTTTTCAGCAGAAATAAACATGTTTCTGCAAGTTTGGTTAACCCCATGTAAGTTATGGGTCAGTAACTGCTCACTTTTCAAAACGTGTTTTTCAGCCCGAAATAAACGCGTTTTTTCAGACAGCTGTATCCCTATGTAACTGCAAGGCTCAGAAGAGCCCACACACTCAGGTCTTAACCCCAGTGTGCTGAAAGTGTCAAAACATGTTTTTCAGCAGAAATAAACATGTTTCTGCAGGTTTGGTTAACCCCAGGTAAGTTATGGGTCAGTAACAGCTCACTTTTCAAAACGTGTTTTTCAGCCCGAAATAAACACGTTTTTTCAGACAGCTGTATCCCTATGTAACTGCAAGGCTCAGAAGAGCCCACACACTCAGGTCTTAACCCCAGTGTGCTGAAAGTGTCAAAACATGTTTTTCAGCAGAAATAAACATGTTTCTGCAAGTTTGGTCAACCCCATGTAACTTATGGGGCAGTAACAGCTCACTTTTCAAAACGTGTTTTTCAGCCCGAAATAAACGCGTTTTTTCAGACAGCTGTATCCCTATGTAACTGCAAGGCTCAGAAGAGCCCACACACTCAGGTCTTAACCCCAGTGTGCTGAAAGTGTCAAAACATGTTTTTCAGCAGAAATAAACATGTTTCTGCAAGTTTGGTCAACCCCATGTAAGTTATGGGTGAGTAACAGCTCACTTTTCAAAACGTGTTTTTCAGCCCGAAATAAACACGTTTTTTCAGACAGCTGTATCCCTATGTAACTGCAAGGCTCAGAAGAGCCCACACACTCAGGTCTTAACCCCAGTGTGCTGAAAGTGTCAAAACATGTTTTTCAGCAGAAATAAACATGTTTCTGCAAGTTTGGTTAACCCCATGTAAGTTATGGGTCAGTAACTGCTCACTTTTCAAAACGTGTTTTTCAGCCCGAAATAAACGCATTTTTTCAGACAGCTGTATCCCTATGTAACTGCAAGGCTCAGAAGAGCCCACACACTCAGGTCTTAACCCCACTGTGCTGAAAGTGTCAAAACATGTTTTTCAGCAGAAATAAACATGTTTCTGCAAGTTTGGTTAACCCCAGGTAAGTTATGGGTCAGTAACAGCTCACTTTTCAAAACGTGTTTTTCAGCCCGAAATAAACACGTTTTTTCAGACAGCTGTATCCCTATGTAACTGCAAGGCTCAGAAGAGCCCACACACTCAGGTCTTAACCCCACTGTGCTGAAAGTGTCAAAACATGTTTTTCAGCAGAAATAAACATGTTTCTGCAAGTTTGGTCAACCCCATGTAACTTATGGGGCAGTAACAGCTCACTTTTTCAAAACGTGTTTTTCAGCCCGAAATAAACGCGTTTTTTCAGACAGCTGTATCCCTATGTAACTGCAAGGCTCAGAAGAGCCCACACACTCAGGCCTTAACCCCAGTGTGCTGAAAGTGTCAAAACATGTTTTTCAGCAGAAATAAACATGTTTCTGCAAGTTTGGTCAACCCCATGTAACTTATGGGGAAGTAACAGCTCACTTTTCAAAACGTGTTTTTCAGCCCGAAATAAACACGTTTTTTCAGACAGCTGTATCCCTATGTAACTGCAAGGCTCAGAAGAGCCCACACACTCAGGTCTTAACCCCAGTGTGCTGAAAGTGTCAAAACATGTTTTTCAGCAGAAATAAACATGTTTCTGCAAGTTTGGTCAACCCCATGTAAGTTATGGGTCAGTAACAGCTCACTTTTCAAAACGTGTTTTTCAGCCCGAAATAAACGCGTTTTTTCAGACAGCTGTATCCCTATGTAACTGCAAGGCTCAGAAGAGCCCACACACTCAGGTCTTAACCCCAGTGTGCTGAAAGTGTCAAAACATGTTTTTCAGCAGAAATAAACATGTTTCTGCAAGTTTGGTTAACCCCCATGTAAGTTATGGGTCAGTAACTGCTCACTTTTCAAAACGTGTTTTTCAGCCCGAAATAAACGCGTTTTTTCAGACAGCTGTATCCCTATGTAACTGCAAGGCTCAGAAGAGCCCACACACTCAGGTCTTAACCCCAGTGTGCTGAAAGTGTCAAAACATGTTTTTCAGCAGAAATAAACATGTTTCTGCAAGTTTGGTCAACCCCATGTAAGTTATGGGGCAGTAACAGCTCACTTTTCAAAACGTGTTTTTCAGCCCGAAATAAACGCGTTTTTTCAGACAGATTCACGTGTACTGTATCCCTATGTAACTGCAAGGCTCAGAAGAGCCCACACACTCAGGTCTTAACCCCAGTGTACTGAAAGTGTCAAAACATGTTTTTCAGCAGAAATAAACATGTTTCTGCAAGTTTGGTCAACCCCATGTAAGTTATGGGGCAGTAACAGCTCACTTTTCAAAACGTGTTTTTCAGCCCGAAATAAACGAGTTTTTTCAGACAGCTGTATCCCTATGTAACTGCAAGGCTCAGAAGAGCCCACACACTCAGGTCTTAACCCCACTGTGCTGAAAGTGTCAAAACATGTTTTTCAGCAGAAATAAACATGTTTCTGCAAGTTTGTTCAACCCCATGTAACTTATGGGCAGTAACAGCTCACTTTTCAAAACGTGTTTTTCAGCCCGAAATAAACACGTTTTTTCAGACAGCTGTATCCCTATGTAACTGCAAGGCTCAGAAGAGCCCACACACTCAGGTCTTAACCCCAGTGTGCTGAAAGTGTCAAAACATGTTTTTCAGCAGAAATAAACATGTTTCTGCAAGTTTGGTTAACCCCATGTAAGTTATGGGTCAGTAACTGCTCACTTTTCAAACTTGTTTTTCAGCCCGAAAAAAACGCGTTTTTTCAGACAGCTGTATCCCTATGTAACTGCAAGGCTCAGAAGAGCCCACACACTCAGGTCTTAACCCCAGTGTGCTGAAAGTGTCAAAACATGTTTTTCAGCAGAAATAAACATGTTTCTGCAAGTTTGGTTAACCCCAGGTAAGTTATGGGTCAGTAACAGCTCACTTTTCAAAACGTGTTTTTCAGCCCGAAATAAACGCGTTTTTTCAGACAGCTGTATCCCTATGTAACTGCAAGGCTCAGAAGAGCACACACACTCAGGTCTTAACCCCAGTGTGCTGAAAGTGTCAAAACATGTTTTTCAGCAGAAATAAACATGTTTCTGCAAGTTTGGTCAACCCCATGTAACTTATGGGGCAGTAACAGCTCACTTTTCAAAACGTGTTTTCCAGCCCGAAATAAACGCGTTTTTTCAGACAGCTGTATCCCTATGTAACTGCAAGGCTCAGAAGAGCCCACACACTCAGGTCTTAACCCCAGTGTGCTGAAAGTGTCAAAACATGTTTTTCAGCAGAAATAAACATGTTTCTGCAAGTTTGGTCAACCCCATGTAAGTTATGGGTGAGTAACAGCTCACTTTTCAAAACGTGTTTTTCAGCCCGAAATAAACACGTTTTTTCAGACAGCTGTATCCCTATGTAACTGCAAGGCTCAGAAGAGCCACACACTCAGGTCTTAACCCCAGTGTGCTGAAAGTGTCAAAACATGTTTTTCAGCAGAAATAAACATGTTTCTGCAAGTTTGGTTAACCCCATGTAAGTTATGGGTCAGTAACTGCTCACTTTTCAAAACGTGTTTTTCAGCCCGAAATAAACGCATTTTTTCAGACAGCTGTATCCCTATGTAACTGCAAGGCTCAGAAGAGCCCACACACTCAGGTCTTAACCCCAGTGTGCTGAAAGTGTCAAAACATGTTTTTCAGCAGAAATAAACATGTTTCTGCAAGTTTGGTTAACCCCAGGTAAGTTATGGGTCAGTAACAGCTCACTTTTCAAAACGTGTTTTTCAGCCCGAAATAAACACGTTTTTTCAGACAGCTGTATCCCTATGTAACTGCAAGGCTCAGAAGAGCCCACACACTCAGGTCTTAACCCCACTGTGCTGAAAGTGTCAAAACATGTTTTTCAGCAGAAATAAACATGTTTCTGCAAGTTTGGTCAACCCCATGTAACTTATGGGGCAGTAACAGCTCACTTTTCAAAACGTGTTTTTCAGCCCGAAATAAACACGTTTTTTCAGACAGCTGTATCCCTATGTAACTGCAAGGCTCAGAAGAGCCCACACACTCAGGTCTTAACCCCACTGTGCTGAAAGTGTCAAAACATGTTTTTCAGCAGAAATAAACATGTTTCTGCAAGTTTGGTCAACCCCATGTAACTTATGGGGCAGTAACAGCTCACTTTTCAAAACGTGTTTTTCAGCCCGAAATAAACGCGTTTTTTCAGACAGCTGTATCCCTATGTAACTGCAAGGCTCAGAAGAGCCCACACACTCAGGTCTTAACCCCAGTGTGCTGAAAGTGTCAAAACATGTTTTTCAGCAGAAATAAACATGTTTCTGCAAGTTTGGTCAACCCCATGTAAGTTATGGGGCAGTAACAGCTCACTTTTCAAAACGTGTTTTTCAGCCCGAAATAAACGCGTTTTTTCAGACAGCTGTATCCCTATGTAACTGCAAGGCTCAGAAGAGCCCACATACTCAGGTCTTAACCCCAGTGTACTGAAAGTGTCAAAACATGTTTTTCAGCAGATAAAAACATGTTTCTGCAAGTTTGGTCAACCCCATGTAAGTTATGGGGCAGTAACAGCTCACTTTTCAAAACGTGTTTTTCAGCCCGAAATAAACGAGTTTTTTCAGACAGCTGTATCCCTATGTAACTGCAAGGCTCAGAAGTGCCCACACACTCAGGTCTTAACCCCACTGTGCTGAAAGTGTCAAAACATGTTTTTCAGCAGAAATAAACATGTTTCTGCAAGTTTGGTCAACCCCATGTAACTTATGGGGCAGTAACAGCTCACTTTTCAAAACGTGTTTTTCAGCCCGAAATAAACACGTTTTTTCAGACAGCTGTATCCCTATGTAACTGCAAGGCTCAGAAGAGCCCACACACTCAGGTCTTAACCCCAGTGTGCTGAAAGTGTCAAAACATGTTTTTCAGCAGAAATAAACATGTTTCTGCAAGTTTGGTCAACCCCATGTAACTTATGGGGCAGTAACAGCTCACTTTTCAAAACGTGTTTTTCCAGCCCGAAATAAACACGTTTTTTCAGACAGCTGTATCCCTATGTAACTGCAAGGCTCAGAAGAGCCCACACACTCAGGTCTTAACCCCAGTGTGCTGAAAGTGTCAAAACATGTTTTTCAGCAGAAATAAACATGTTTCTGCAAGTTTGGTTAACCCCATGTAAGTTATGGGTCAGTAACTGCTCACTTTTCAAAACGTGTTTTCAGCCCGAAATAAACGCGTTTATTCAGACAGCTGTATCCCTATGTAACTGCAAGGCTCAGAAGAGCCCACACACTCAGGTCTTAACCCCAGTGTGCTGAAAGTGTCAAAACATGTTTTTCAGCAGAAATAAACATGTTTCTGCAAGTTTGGTCAACCCATGTAAGTTATGGGGCAGTAACAGCTCACTTTTCAAAACGTGTTTTTCAGCCCGAAATAAACGCGTTTTTTCAGACAGCTGTATCCCTATGTAACTGCAAGGCTCAGAAGAGCCCACACACTCAGGTCTTAACCCCAGTGTGCTGAAAGTGTCAAAACATGTTTTTCAGCAGAAATAAACATGTTTCTGCAAGTTTGGTCAACCCCATGTAAGTTATGGGTGAGTAACAGCTCACTTTTCAAAACGTGTTTTTCAGCCCGAAATAAACACGTTTTTTCAGACAGCTGTATCCCTATGTAACTGCAAGGCTCAGAAGAGCCCACACACTCAGGTCTTAACCCCAGTGTGCTGAAAGTGTCAAAACATGTTTTTCAGCAGAAATAAACATGTTTCTGCAAGTTTGGTTAACCCCATGTAAGTTATGGGTCAGTAACTGCTCACTTTTCAAAACGTGTTTTTCAGCCCGAAATAAACGCATTTTTTCAGACAGCTGTATCCCTATGTAACTGCAAGGCTCAGAAGAGCCCACACACTCAGGTCTTAACCCCACTGTGCTGAAAGTGTCAAAACATGTTTTTCAGCAGAAATAAACATGTTTCTGCAAGTTTGGTTAACCCCAGGTAAGTTATGGGTCAGTAACAGCTCACTTTTCAAAACGTGTTTTTCAGCCCGAAATAAACACGTTTTTTCAGACAGCTGTATCCCTATGTAACTGCAAGGCTCAGAAGAGCCCACACACTCAGGTCTTAACCCCACTGTGCTGAAAGTGTCAAAACATGTTTTTCAGCAGAAATAAACATGTTTCTGCAAGTTTGGTCAACCCCATGTAACTTATGGGGCAGTAACAGCTCACTTTTCAAAACGTGTTTTTCAGCCCGAAATAAACGCGTTTTTTCAGACAGCTGTATCCCTATGTAACTGCAAGGCTCAGAAGAGCCCACACACTCAGGCCTTAACCCCAGTGTGCTGAAAGTGTCAAAACATGTTTTTCAGCAGAAATAAACATGTTTCTGCAAGTTTGGTCAACCCCATGTAACTTATGGGGAAGTAACAGCTCACTTTTCAAAACGTGTTTTTCAGCCCGAAATAAACACGTTTTTTCAGACAGCTGTATCCCTATGTAACTGCAAGGCTCAGAAGAGCCCACACACTCAGGTCTTAACCCCAGTGTGCTGAAAGTGTCAAAACATGTTTTTCAGCAGAAATAAACATGTTTCTGCAAGTTTGGTCAACCCCATGTAAGTTATGGGTCAGTAACAGCTCACTTTTCAAAACGTGTTTTTCAGCCCGAAATAAACGCGTTTTTTCAGACAGCTGTATCCCTATGTAACTGCAAGGCTCAGAAGAGCCCACACACTCAGGTCTTAACCCCAGTGTGCTGAAAGTGTCAAAACATGTTTTTCAGCAGAAATAAACATGTTTCTGCAAGTTTGGTTAACCCCATGTAAGTTATGGGTCAGTAACTGCTCACTTTTCAAAACGTGTTTTTCAGCCCGAAATAAACGCGTTTTTTCAGACAGCTGTATCCCTATGTAACTGCAAGGCTCAGAAGAGCCCACACACTCAGGTCTTAACCCCAGTGTGCTGAAAGTGTCAAAACATGTTTTTCAGCAGAAATAAACATGTTTCTGCAAGTTTGGTCAACCCCATGTAAGTTATGGGGCAGTAACAGCTCACTTTTCAAAACGTGTTTTTCAGCCCGAAATAAACGCGTTTTTTCAGACAGCTGTATCCCTATGTAACTGCAAGGCTCAGAAGAGCCCACACACTCAGGTCTTAACCCCAGTGTACTGAAAGTGTCAAAACATGTTTTTCAGCAGAAATAAACATGTTTCTGCAAGTTTGGTCAACCCCATGTAAGTTATGGGGCAGTAACAGCTCACTTTTCAAAACGTGTTTTTCAGCCCGAAATAAACGAGTTTTTTCAGACAGCTGTATCCCTATGTAACTGCAAGGCTCAGAAGAGCCCACACACTCAGGTCTTAACCCCACTGTGCTGAAAGTGTCAAAACATGTTTTTCAGCAGAAATAAACATGTTTCTGCAAGTTTGTTCAACCCCATGTAACTTATGGGGCAGTAACAGCTCACTTTTCAAAACGTGTTTTTCAGCCCGAAATAAACACGTTTTTTCAGACAGCTGTATCCCTATGTAACTGCAAGGCTCAGAAGAGCCCACACACTCAGGTCTTAACCCCAGTGTGCTGAAAGTGTCAAAACATGTTTTTCAGCAGAAATAAACATGTTTCTGCAAGTTTGGTTAACCCCATGTAAGTTATGGGTCAGTAACTGCTCACTTTTCAAAACTTGTTTTTCAGCCCGAAAAAAACGCGTTTTTTCAGACAGCTGTATCCCTATGTAACTGCAAGGCTCAGAAGAGCCCACACACTCAGGTCTTAACCCCAGTGTGCTGAAAGTGTCAAAACATGTTTTTCAGCAGAAATAAACATGTTTCTGCAAGTTTGGTTAACCCCAGGTAAGTTATGGGTCAGTAACAGCTCACTTTTCAAAACGTGTTTTTCAGCCCGAAATAAACGCGTTTTTTCAGACAGCTGTATCCCTATGTAACTGCAAGGCTCAGAAGAGCACACACACTCAGGTCTTAACCCCAGTGTGCTGAAAGTGTCAAAACATGTTTTTCAGCAGAAATAAACATGTTTCTGCAAGTTTGGTCAACCCCATGTAACTTATGGGGCAGTAACAGCTCACTTTTCAAAACGTGTTTTCCAGCCCGAAATAAACGCGTTTTTTCAGACAGCTGTATCCCTATGTAACTGCAAGGCTCAGAAGAGCCCACACACTCAGGTCTTAACCCCAGTGTGCTGAAAGTGTCAAAACATGTTTTTCAGCAGAAATAAACATGTTTCTGCAAGTTTGGTCAACCCCATGTAAGTTATGGTGAGTAACAGCTCACTTTTCAAAACGTGTTTTTCAGCCCGAAATAAACACGTTTTTTCAGACAGCTGTATCCCTATGTAACTGCAAGGCTCAGAAGAGCCCACACACTCAGGTCTTAACCCCAGTGTGCTGAAAGTGTCAAAACATGTTTTTCAGCAGAAATAAACATGTTTCTGCAAGTTTGGTTAACCCCATGTAAGTTATGGGTCAGTAACTGCTCACTTTTCAAAACGTGTTTTTCAGCCCGAAATAAACGCATTTTTTCAGACAGCTGTATCCCTATGTAACTGCAAGGCTCAGAAGAGCCCACACACTCAGGTCTTAACCCCAGTGTGCTGAAAGTGTCAAAACATGTTTTTCAGCAGAAATAAACATGTTTCTGCAAGTTTGGTTAACCCCAGGTAAGTTATGGGTCAGTAACAGCTCACTTTTCAAAACGTGTTTTTCAGCCCGAAATAAACACGTTTTTTCAGACAGCTGTATCCCTATGTAACTGCAAGGCTCAGAAGAGCCCACACACTCAGGTCTTAACCCCAGTGTGCTGAAAGTGTCAAAACATGTTTTTCAGCAGAAATAAACATGTTTCTGCAAGTTTGGTCAACCCCATGTAACTTATGGGGCAGTAACAGCTCACTTTTCAAAACGTGTTTTTCAGCCCGAAATAAACACGTTTTTTCAGACAGCTGTATCCCTATGTAACTGCAAGGCTCAGAAGAGCCCACACACTCAGGTCTTAACCCCACTGTGCTGAAAGTGTCAAAACATGTTTTTCAGCAGAAATAAACATGTTTCTGCAAGTTTGGTCAACCCCATGTAACTTATGGGGCAGTAACAGCTCACTTTTCAAAACGTGTTTTTCAGCCCGAAATAAACGCGTTTTTTCAGACAGCTGTATCCCTATGTAACTGCAAGGCTCAGAAGAGCCCACACACTCAGGTCTTAACCCCCAGTGTGCTGAAAGTGTCAAAACATGTTTTTCAGCAGAAATAAACATGTTTCTGCAAGTTTGGTCAACCCCATGTAAGTTATGGGGCAGTAACAGCTCACTTTTCAAAACGTGTTTTTCAGCCCGAAATAAACGCGTTTTTTCAGACAGCTGTATCCCTATGTAACTGCAAGGCTCAGAAGAGCCCACATACTCAGGTCTTAACCCCAGTGTACTGAAAGTGTCAAAACATGTTTTTCAGCAGATAAAAACATGTTTCTGCAAGTTTGGTCAACCCCATGTAAGTTATGGGGCAGTAACAGCTCACTTTTCAAAACGTGTTTTTCAGCCCGAAATAAACGAGTTTTTTCAGACAGCTGTATCCCTATGTAACTGCAAGGCTCAGAAGTGCCCACACACTCAGGTCTTAACCCCACTGTGCTGAAAGTGTCAAAACATGTTTTTCAGCAGAAATAAACATGTTTCTGCAAGTTTGGTCAACCCCATGTAACTTATGGGGCAGTAACAGCTCACTTTTCAAAACGTGTTTTTCAGCCCGAAATAAACACGTTTTTTCAGACAGCTGTATCCCTATGTAACTGCAGGCTCAGAAGAGCCCACACACTCAGGTCTTAACCCCAGTGTGCTGAAAGTGTCAAAACATGTTTTTCAGCAGAAATAAACATGTTTCTGCAAGTTTGGTCAACCCCATGTAACTTATGGGGCAGTAACAGCTCACTTTTCAAAACGTGTTTTTCAGCCCGAAATAAACACGTTTTTTCAGACAGCTGTATCCCTATGTAACTGCAAGGCTCAGAAGAGCCCACACACTCAGGTCTTAACCCCAGTGTGCTGAAAGTGTCAAAACATGTTTTTCAGCAGAAATAAACATGTTTCTGCAAGTTTGGTTAACCCCATGTAAGTTATGGGTCAGTAACTGCTCACTTTTCAAAACGTGTTTTTCAGCCCGAAATAAACGCGTTTTTTCAGACAGCTGTATCCCTATGTAACTGCAAGGCTCAGAAGAGCCCACACACTCAGGTCTTAACCCCAGTGTGCTGAAAGTGTCAAAACATGTTTTTCAGCAGAAATAAACATGTTTCTGCAAGTTTGGTCAACCCCATGTAAGTTATGGGGCAGTAACAGCTCACTTTTCAAAACGTGTTTTTCAGCCCGAAATAAACGCGTTTTTTCAGACAGCTGTATCCCTATGTAACTGCAAGGCTCAGAAGAGCCCACACACTCAGGTCTTAACCCCAGTGTGCTGAAAGTGTCAAAACATGTTTTTCAGCAGAAATAAACATGTTTCTGCAAGTTTGGTCAACCCCATGTAAGTTATGGGTGAGTAACAGCTCACTTTTCAAAACGTGTTTTTCAGCCCGAAATAAACACGTTTTTTCAGACAGCTGTATCCCTATGTAACTGCAAGGCTCAGAAGAGCCCACACACTCAGGTCTTAACCCCAGTGTGCTGAAAGTGTCAAAACATGTTTTTCAGCAGAAATAAACATGTTTCTGCAAGTTTGGTTAACCCCATGTAAGTTATGGGTCAGTAACTGCCTCACTTTTCAAACGTGTTTTTCAGCCCGAAATAAACGCATTTTTTCAGACAGCTGTATCCCTATGTAACTGCAAGGCTCAGAAGAGCCCCACACACTCAGGTCTTAACCCCACTGTGCTGAAAAGTGTCAAAACATGTTTTTCAGCAGAAATAAACATGTTTCTGCAAGTTTGGTTAACCCCAGGTAAGTTATGGGTCAGTAACAGCTCACTTTTCAAAACGTGTTTTTCAGCCCGAAAAAACACGTTTTTTCAGACAGCTGTATCCCTATGTAACTGCAAGGCTCAGAAGAGCCCACACACTCAGGTCTTAACCCCACTGTGCTGAAAGTGTCAAAACATGTTTTTCAGCAGAAATAAACATGTTTCTGCAAGTTTGGTCAACCCCATGTAACTTATGGGGCAGTAACAGCTCACTTTTCAAACGTGTTTTTCAGCCCGAAATAAACGCGTTTTTCAGACAGCTGTATCCCTATGTAACTGCAAGGGCTCAGAAGAGCCCACACACTCAGGCCTTAACCCCAGTGTGCTGAAAGTGTCAAAACATGTTTTTCAGCAGAAATAAACATGTTTCTGCAAGTTTGGTCAACCCCATGTAACTTATGGGGAAGTAACAGCTCACTTTTCAAAACGTGTTTTTCAGCCCGAAATAAACACGTTTTTTCAGACAGCTGTATCCCTATGTAACTGCAAGGCTCAGAAGAGCCCACACACTCAGGTCTTAACCCCAGTGTGCTGAAAGTGTCAAAACATGTTTTTCAGCAGAAATAAACATGTTTCTGCAAGTTTGGTCAACCCCATGTAAGTTATGGGTCAGTAACAGCTCACTTTTCAAAACGTGTTTTTCAGCCCGAAATAAACGCGTTTTTTCAGACAGCTGTATCCCTATGTAACTGCAAGGCTCAGAAGAGCCCACACACTCAGGTCTTAACCCCAGTGTGCTGAAAGTGTCAAAACATGTTTTTCAGCAGAAATAAACATGTTTCTGCAAGTTTGGTTAACCCCATGTAAGTTATGGGTCAGTAACTGCTCACTTTTCAAAACGTGTTTTTCAGCCCGAAATAAACGCGTTTTTTCAGACAGCTGTATCCCTATGTAACTGCAAGGCTCAGAAGAGCCCCACACACTCAGGTCTTAACCCCAGTGTGCTGAAAGTGTCAAAACATGTTTTTCAGCAGAAATAAACATGTTTCTGCAAGTTTGGTCAACCCCATGTAAGTTATGGGGCAGTAACAGCTCACTTTTCAAAACGTGTTTTTCAGCCCGAAATAAACGCGTTTTTTCAGACAGCTGTATCCCTATGTAACTGCAAGGCTCAGAAGAGCCCACACACTCAGGTCTTAACCCCAGTGTACTGAAAGTGTCAAAACATGTTTTTCAGCAGAAATAAACATGTTTCTGCAAGTTTGGTCAACCCCATGTAAGTTATGGGGCAGTAACAGCTCACTTTTCAAAACGTGTTTTTCAGCCCGAAATAAACGAGTTTTTTCAGACAGCTGTATCCCTATGTAACTGCAAGGCTCAGAAGAGCCCACACACTCAGGTCTTAACCCCACTGTGCTGAAAGTGTCAAAACATGTTTTTCAGCAGAAATAAACATGTTTCTGCAAGTTTGTTCAACCCCATGTAACTTATGGGGCAGTAACAGCTCACTTTTCAAAACGTGTTTTTCAGCCCGAAATAAACACGTTTTTTCAGACAGCTGTATCCCTATGTAACTGCAAGGCTCAGAAGAGCCCACACACTCAGGTCTTAACCCCAGTGTGCTGAAAGTGTCAAAACATGTTTTTCAGCAGAAATAAACATGTTTCTGCAAGTTTGGTTAACCCCATGTAAGTTATGGGTCAGTAACTGCTCACTTTCAAAACTTGTTTTTCAGCCGAAAAAAACGCGTTTTTTCAGACAGCTGTATCCCTATGTAACTGCAAGGCTCAGAAGAGCCCACACACTCAGGTCTTAACCCCAGTGTGCTGAAAGTGTCAAAACATGTTTTTCAGCAGAAATAAACATGTTTCTGCAAGTTTGGTTAACCCAGGTAAGTTATGGGTCAGTAACAGCTCACTTTTCAAAACGTGTTTTTCAGCCCGAAATAAACGCGTTTTTTCAGACAGCTGTATCCCTATGTAACTGCAAGGCTCAGAAGAGCACACACACTCAGGTCTTAACCCCAGTGTGCTGAAAGTGTCAAAACATGTTTTTTCAGCAGAAATAAACATGTTTCTGCAAGTTTGGTCAACCCCATGTAACTTATGGGGCAGTAACAGCTCACTTTCAAAACGTGTTTTCCAGCCCGAAATAAACGCGTTTTTTCAGACAGCTGTATCCCTATGTAACTGCAAGGCTCAGAAGAGCCCACACACTCAGGTCTTAACCCAGTGTGCTGAAAGTGTCAAAACATGTTTTTCAGCAGAAATAAACATGTTTCTGCAAGTTTGGTCAACCCCATGTAAGTTATGGGTGAGTAACAGCTCACTTTTCAAAAACGTGTTTTCAGCCCGAAATAAAACACGTTTTTTCAGACTGCTGTATCCCTATGTAACTGCAAGGCTCAGAAGAGCCCCACACACTCAGGTCTTAACCCCAGTGTGCTGAAAGTGTCAAAACATGTTTTTCAGCAGAAATAAACATGTTTCTGCAAGTTTGGTTAACCCCATGTAAGTTATGGGTCAGTAACTGCTCACTTTTCAAAAACGTGTTTTTCAGCCCGAAATAAACGCATTTTTTCCAGACAGCTGTATCCCTATGTAACTGCAAGGCTCAGAAGAGCCCACACACTCAGGTCTTAACCCCAGTGTGCTGAAAGTGTCAAAACATGTTTTTCAGCAGAAATAAACATGTTTCTGCAAGTTTGGTTAACCCCAGGTAAGTTATGGGTCAGTAACAGCTCACTTTTCAAAACGTGTTTTTCAGCCCGAAATAAACACGTTTTTTCAGACAGCTGTATCCCTATGTAACTGCAAGGCTCAGAAGAGCCCACACACTCAGGTCTTAACCCCAGTGTGCTGAAAGTGTCAAAACATGTTTTTCAGCAGAAATAAACATGTTTCTGCAAGTTTGGTCAACCCCATGTAACTTATGGGGCAGTAACAGCTCACTTTTCAAAACGTGTTTTTCAGCCCGAAATAAACACGTTTTTTCAGACAGCTGTATCCCTATGTAACTGCAAGGCTCAGAAGAGCCCACACACTCAGGTCTTAACCCCACTGTGCTGAAAGTGTCAAAACATGTTTTTCAGCAGAAATAAACATGTTTCTGCAAGTTTGGTCAACCCCATGTAACTTATGGGGCAGTAACAGCTCACTTTTCAAAACGTGTTTTTCAGCCCGAAATAAACGCGTTTTTTCAGACAGCTGTATCCCTATGTAACTGCAAGGCTCAGAAGAGCCCACACACTCAGGTCTTAACCCCAGTGTGCTGAAAGTGTCAAAACATGTTTTTCAGCAGAAATAAACATGTTTCTGCAAGTTTGGTCAACCCCATGTAAGTTATGGGGCAGTAACAGCTCACTTTTCAAAACGTGTTTTTCAGCCCGAAATAAACGCGTTTTTTCAGACAGCTGTATCCCTATGTAACTGCAAGGCTCAGAAGAGCCCACATACTCAGGTCTTAACCCCAGTGTACTGAAAGTGTCAAAACATGTTTTTCAGCAGATAAAAACATGTTTCTGCAAGTTTGGTCAACCCCATGTAAGTTATGGGGCAGTAACAGCTCACTTTTCAAAACGTGTTTTTCAGCCCGAAATAAACGAGTTTTTTCAGACAGCTGTATCCCTATGTAACTGCAAGGCTCAGAAGTGCCCACACACTCAGGTCTTAACCCCACTGTGCTGAAAGTGTCAAAACATGTTTTTCAGCAGAAATAAACATGTTTCTGCAAGTTTGGTCAACCCCATGTAACTTATGGGGCAGTAACAGCTCACTTTTCAAAACGTGTTTTTCAGCCCGAAATAAACACGTTTTTTCAGACAGCTGTATCCCTATGTAACTGCAAGGCTCAGAAGAGCCCACACACTCAGGTCTTAACCCCAGTGTGCTGAAAGTGTCAAAACATGTTTTTCAGCAGAAATAAACATGTTTCTGCAAGTTTGGTCAACCCCATGTAACTTATGGGGCAGTAACAGCTCACTTTTCAAAACGTGTTTTTCAGCCCGAAATAAACACGTTTTTTCAGACAGCTGTATCCCTATGTAACTGCAAGGCTCAGAAGAGCCCACACACTCAGGTCTTAACCCCAGTGTGCTGAAAGTGTCAAAACATGTTTTTCAGCAGAAATAAACATGTTTCTGCAAGTTTGGTTAACCCCATGTAAGTTATGGGTCAGTAACTGCTCACTTTTCAAAACGTGTTTTTCAGCCCGAAATAAACGCGTTTTTTCAGACAGCTGTATCCCTATGTAACTGCAAGGCTCAGAAGAGCCCACACACTCAGGTCTTAACCCCAGTGTGCTGAAAGTGTCAAAACATGTTTTTCAGCAGAAATAAACATGTTTCTGCAAGTTTGGTCAACCCCATGTAAGTTATGGGGCAGTAACAGCTCACTTTTCAAAACGTGTTTTTCAGCCCGAAATAAACGCGTTTTTTCAGACAGCTGTATCCCTATGTAACTGCAAGGCTCAGAAGAGCCCACACACTCAGGTCTTAACCCCAGTGTACTGAAAGTGTCAAAACATGTTTTTCAGCAGAAATAAACATGTTTCTGCAAGTTTGGTCAACCCCATGTAACTTATGGGGCAGTAACAGCTCACTTTTCAAAACGTGTTTTTCAGCCCGAAATAAACACGTTTTTTCAGACAGCTGTATCCCTATGTAACTGCAAGGCTCAGAAGAGCCCACACACTCAGGTCTTAACCCCAGTGTGCTGAAAGTGTCAAAACATGTTTTTCAGCAGAAATAAACATGTTTCTGCAAGTTTGGTCAACCCCATGTAACTTATGGGGCAGTAACAGCTCACTTTTCAAAACGTGTTTTTCAGCCCGAAATAAACACGTTTTTTCAGACAGCTGTATCCCTATGTAACTGCAAGGCTCAGAAGAGCCCACACATTCAGGTCTTAACCCCAGCGTGCTGAAAGTGTCAAAACATGTTTTTCAGCAGAAATAAACATGTTTCTGCAAGTTTGGTTAACCCCATGTAAGTTATGGGTCAGTAACTGCTCACTTTTCAAAACGTGTTTTTCAGCCCGAAAAAAACGCGTTTTTTCAGACAGCTGTATCCCTATGTAACTGCAAGGCTCAGAAGAGCCCACACACTCAGGTCTTAACCCCAGTGTGCTGAAAGTGTCAAAACATGTTTTTCAGCAGAAATAAACATGTTTCTGCAAGTTTGGTTAACCCCAGGTAAGTTATGGGTCAGTAACAGCTCACTTTTCAAAACGTGTTTTTCAGCCCGAAATAAACGCGTTTTTTCAGACAGCTGTATCCCTATGTAACTGCAAGGCTCAGAAGAGCACACACACTCAGGTCTTAACCCCAGTGTGCTGAAAGTGTCAAAACATGTTTTTCAGCAGAAATAAACATGTTTCTGCAAGTTTGGTCAACCCCATGTAAGTTATGGGGCAGTAACAGCTCACTTTTCAAAACGTGTTTTTCAGCCCGAAATAAACGCGTTTTTTCAGACAGCTGTATCCCTATGTAACTGCAAGGCTCAGAAGAGCCCACACACTCAGGTCTTAACCCCAGTGTACTGAAAGTGTCAAAACATGTTTTTCAGCAGAAATAAACGTTTCTGCAAGTTTGGTCAACCCCATGTAAGTTATGGGGCAGTAACAGCTCACTTTTCAAAACGTGTTTTTCAGCCCGAAATAAACGAGTTTTTTCAGACAGCTGTATCCCTATGTAACTGCAAGGCTCAGAAGAGCCCACACACTCAGGTCTTAACCCCACTGTGCTGAAAGTGTCAAAACATGTTTTTCAGCAGAAATAAACATGTTTCTGCAAGTTTGGTCAACCCCATGTAACTTATGGGGCAGTAACAGCTCACTTTTCAAAACGTGTTTTTCAGCCCGAAATAAACACGTTTTTTCAGACAGCTGTATCCCTATGTAACTGCAAGGCTCAGAAGAGCCCACACACTCAGGTCTTAACCCCAGTGTGCTGAAAGTGTCAAAACATGTTTTTCAGCAGAAATAAACATGTTTCTGCAAGTTTGGTCAACCCCATGTAACTTATGGGGCAGTAACAGCTCACTTTTCAAAACGTGTTTTTCAGCCCGAAATAAACACGTTTTTTCAGACAGCTGTATCCCTATGTAACTGCAAGGCTCAGAAGAGCCCACACACTCAGGTCTTAACCCCAGCGTGCTGAAAGTGTCAAAACATGTTTTTCAGCAGAAATAAACATGTTTCTGCAAGTTTGGTTAACCCCATGTAAGTTATGGGTCAGTAACTGCTCACTTTTCAAAACGTGTTTTTCAGCCCGAAAAAAACGCGTTTTTTCAGACAGCTGTATCCCTATGTAACTGCAAGGCTCAGAAGAGCCCACACACTCAGGTCTTAACCCCAGTGTGCTGAAAGTGTCAAAACATGTTTTTCAGCAGAAATAAACATGTTTCTGCAAGTTTGGTTAACCCCAGGTAAGTTATGGGTCAGTAACAGCTCACTTTTCAAAACGTGTTTTTCAGCCCGAAATAAACGCGTTTTTTCAGACAGCTGTATCCCTATGTAACTGCAAGGCTCAGAAGAGCACACACACTCAGGTCTTAACCCCAGTGTGCTGAAAGTGTCAAAACATGTTTTTCAGCAGAAATAAACATGTTTCTGCAAGTTTGGTCAACCCCATGTAACTTATGGGGCAGTAACAGCTCACTTTTCAAAACGTGTTTTTCAGCCCGAAATAAACGCGTTTTTTCAGACAGCTGTATCCCTAAGTAACTGCAAGGTTCAGAAGAGCCCACTCACTCAGGTCTTAACCCCAGTGTGCTGAAAGTGTCAAAACATGTTTTTCAGCAGAAATAAACATGTTTCTGCAAGTTTGGTCAACCCCATGTAAGTTATGGGTCAGTAACAGCTCACTTTTCAAAATGTGTTTTTCAGCCCGAAATAAACACGTTTTTTCAGACAGCTGTATCCCTATGTAACTGCAAGGCTCAGAAGAGCCCACACACTCAGGTCTTAACCCCAGTGTGCTGAAAGTGTCAAAACATGTTTTTCAGCAGAAATAAACATGTTTCTGCAGGTTTGGTTAACCCCAGGTAAGTTATGGGTCAGTAACAGCTCACTTTTCAAAACGTGTTTTTCAGCCCGAAATAAACACGTTTTTTCAGACAGCTGTATCCCTATGTAACTGCAAGGCTCAGAAGAGCCCACACACTCAGGTCTTAACCCCAGTGTGCTGAAAGTGTCAAAACATGTTTTTCAGCAGAAATAAACATGTTTCTGCAAGTTTGGTCAACCCCATGTAACTTATGGGGCAGTAACAGCTCACTTTTCAAAACGTGTTTTTCAGCCCGAAATAAACACGTTTTTTCAGACAGCTGTATCCCTATGTAACTGCAAGGCTCAGAAGAGCCCACACACTCAGGTCTTAACCCCAGTGTGCTGAAAGTGTCAAAACATGTTTTTCAGCAGAAATAAACATGTTTCTGCAAGTTTGGTCAACCCCATGTAAGTTATGGGTCAGTAACAGCTCACTTTTCAAAACGTGTTTTTCAGCCCGAAATAAACGCGTTTTTTCAGACAGCTGTATCCCTATGTAACTGCAAGGCTCAGAAGAGCCCACACACTCAGGTCTTAACCCCAGTGTGCTGAAAGTGTCAAAACATGTTTTTCAGCAGAAATAAACATGTTTCTGCAAGTTTGGTCAACCCCATGTAAGTTATGGGGCAGTAACAGCTCACTTTTCAAAACGTGTTTTTCAGCCCGAAATAAACGCGTTTTTTCAGACAGCTGTATCCCTATGTAACTGCAAAGCTCAGAAGAGCCCACACACTCAGGTCTTAACCCCAGTGTACTGAAAGTGTCAAAACATGTTTTTCAGCAGAAATAAACATGTTTCTGCAAGTTTGGTCAACCCCATGTAAGTTATGGGGCAGTAACAGCTCACTTTTCAAAACGTGTTTTTCAGCCCGAAATAAACACGTTTTTTCAGACAGCTGTATCCCTATGTAACTGCAAGGCTCAGAAGAGCCCACACACTCAGGTCTTAACCCCAGTGTGCTGAAAGTGTCAAAACATGTTTTTCAGCAGAAATAAACATGTTTCTGCAAGTTTGGTCAACCCCATGTAAGTTATGGGTCAGTAACAGCTCACTTTTCAAAACGTGTTTTTCAGCCCGAAATAAACGCGTTTTTTCAGACAGCTGTATCCCTATGTAACTGCAAGGCTCAGAAGAGCCCACACACTCAGGTCTTAACCCCAGTGTGCTGAAAGTGTCAAAACATGTTTTTCAGCAGAAATAAACATGTTTCTGCAAGTTTGGTCAACCCCATGTAAGTTATGGGGCAGTAACAGCTCACTTTTCAAAACGTGTTTTTCAGCCCGAAATAAACGCGTTTTTTCAGACAGCTGTATCCCTATGTAACTGCAAGGCTCAGAAGAGCCCACACACTCAGGTCTTAACCCCAGTGTACTGAAAGTGTCAAAACATGTTTTTCAGCAGAAATAAACATGTTTCTGCAAGTTTGGTCAACCCCATGTAAGTTATGGGGCAGTAACAGCTCACTTTTCAAAACGTGTTTTTCAGCCCGAAATAAACGAGTTTTTTCAGACAGCTGTATCCCTATGTAACTGCAAGGCTCAGAAGAGCCCACACACTCAGGTCTTAACCCCACTGTGCTGAAAGTGTCAAAACATGTTTTTCAGCAGAAATAAACATGTTTCTGCAAGTTTGGTCAACCCCATGTAACTTATGGGGCAGTAACAGCTCACTTTTCAAAACGTGTTTTTCAGCCCGAAATAAACACGTTTTTTCAGACAGCTGTATCCCTATGTAACTGCAAGGCTCAGAAGAGCCCACACACTCAGGTCTTAACCCCAGCGTGCTGAAAGTGTCAAAACATGTTTTTCAGCAGAAATAAACATGTTTCTGCAAGTTTGGTTAACCCCATGTAAGTTATGGGTCAGTAACTGCTCACTTTTCAAAACGTGTTTTTCAGCCCGAAAAAAACGCGTTTTTTCAGACAGCTGTATCCCTATGTAACTGCAAGGCTCAGAAGAGCCCACACACTCAGGTCTTAACCCCAGTGTGCTGAAAGTGTCAAAACATGTTTTTCAGCAGAAATAAACATGTTTCTGCAAGTTTGGTTAACCCCAGGTAAGTTATGGGTCAGTAACAGCTCACTTTTCAAAACGTGTTTTTCAGCCCGAAATAAACGCGTTTTTTCAGACAGCTGTATCCCTATGTAACTGCAAGGCTCAGAAGAGCACACACACTCAGGTCTTAACCCCAGTGTGCTGAAAGTGTCAAAACATGTTTTTCAGCAGAAATAAACATGTTTCTGCAAGTTTGGTCAACCCCATGTAAGTTATGGGTCAGTAACAGCTCACTTTTCAAAACGTGTTTTTCAGCCCGAAATAAACGCGTTTTTTCAGACAGCTGTATCCCTAAGTAACTGCAAGGTTCAGAAGAGCCCACTCACTCAGGTCTTAACCCCAGTGTGCTGAAAGTGTCAAAACATGTTTTTCAGCAGAAATAAACATGTTTCTGCAAGTTTGGTCAACCCCATGTAAGTTATGGGTCAGTAACAGCTCACTTTTCAAAATGTGTTTTTCAGCCCGAAATAAACACGTTTTTTCAGACAGCTGTATCCCTATGTAACTGCAAGGCTCAGAAGAGCCCACACACTCAGGTCTTAACCCCAGTGTGCTGAAAGTGTCAAAACATGTTTTTCAGCAGAAATAAACATGTTTCTGCAGGTTTGGTTAACCCCAGGTAAGTTATGGGTCAGTAACAGCTCACTTTTCAAAACGTGTTTTTCAGCCCGAAATAAACACGTTTTTTCAGACAGCTGTATCCCTATGTAACTGCAAGGCTCAGAAGAGCCCACACACTCAGGTCTTAACCCCAGTGTGCTGAAAGTGTCAAAACATGTTTTTCAGCAGAAATAAACATGTTTCTGCAAGTTTGGTCAACCCCATGTAACTTATGGGGCAGTAATAGCTCACTTTTCAAAACGTGTTTTTCAGCCCGAAATAAACACGTTTTTTCAGACAGCTGTATCCCTATGTAACTGCAAGGCTCAGAAGAGCCCACACACTCAGGTCTTAACCCCAGTGTGCTGAAAGTGTCAAAACATGTTTTTCAGCAGAAATAAACATGTTTCTGCAAGTTTGGTCAACCCCATGTAAGTTATGGGTCAGTAACAGCTCACTTTTCAAAACGTGTTTTTCAGCCCGAAATAAACGCGTTTTTTCAGACAGCTGTATCCCTATGTAACTGCAAGGCTCAGAAGAGCCCACACACTCAGGTCTTAACCCCAGTGTGCTGAAAGTGTCAAAACATGTTTTTCAGCAGAAATAAACATGTTTCTGCAAGTTTGGTCAACCCCATGTAAGTTATGGGTCAGTAACAGCTCACTTTTCAAAACGTGTTTTTCAGCCCGAAATAAACGCGTTTTTTCAGACAGCTGTATCCCTATGTAACTGCAAGGCTCAGAAGAGCCCACACACTCAGGTCTTAACCCCAGTGTGCTGAAAGTGTCAAAACATGTTTTTCAGCAGAAATAAACATGTTTCTGCAAGTTTGGTCAACCCCATGTAACTTATGGGGCAGTAACAGCTCACTTTTCAAAACGTGTTTTTCAGCCCGAAATAAACGCGTTTTTTCAGACAGCTGTATCCCTAAGTAACTGCAAGGTTCAGAAGAGCCCACTCACTCAGGTCTTAACCCCAGTGTGCTGAAAGTGTCAAAACATGTTTTTCAGCAGAAATAAACATGTTTCTGCAAGTTTGGTCAACCCCATGTAAGTTATGGGTCAGTAACAGCTCACTTTTCAAAATGTGTTTTTCAGCCCGAAATAAACACGTTTTTTCAGACAGCTGTATCCCTATGTAACTGCAAGGCTCAGAAGAGCCCACACACTCAGGTCTTAACCCCAGTGTGCTGAAAGTGTCAAAACATGTTTTTCAGCAGAAATAAACATGTTTCTGCAGGTTTGGTTAACCCCAGGTAAGTTATGGGTCAGTAACAGCTCACTTTTCAAAACGTGTTTTTCAGCCCGAAATAAACACGTTTTTTCAGACAGCTGTATCCCTATGTAACTGCAAGGCTCAGAAGAGCCCACACACTCAGGTCTTAACCCCAGTGTGCTGAAAGTGTCAAAACATGTTTTTCAGCAGAAATAAACATGTTTCTGCAAGTTTGGTCAACCCCATGTAACTTATGGGGCAGTAACAGCTCACTTTTCAAAACGTGTTTTTCAGCCCGAAATAAACACGTTTTTTCAGACAGCTGTATCCCTATGTAACTGCAAGGCTCAGAAGAGCCCACACACTCAGGTCTTAACCCCAGTGTGCTGAAAGTGTCAAAACATGTTTTTCAGCAGAAATAAACATGTTTCTGCAAGTTTGGTCAACCCCATGTAAGTTATGGGTCAGTAACAGCTCACTTTTCAAAACGTGTTTTTCAGCCCGAAATAAACGCGTTTTTTCAGACAGCTGTATCCCTATGTAACTGCAAGGCTCAGAAGAGCCCACACACTCAGGTCTTAACCCCAGTGTGCTGAAAGTGTCAAAACATGTTTTTCAGCAGAAATAAACATGTTTCTGCAAGTTTGGTCAACCCCATGTAAGTTATGGGGCAGTAACAGCTCACTTTTCAAAACGTGTTTTTCAGCCCGAAATAAACGCGTTTTTTCAGACAGCTGTATCCCTATGTAACTGCAAAGCTCAGAAGAGCCCACACACTCAGGTCTTAACCCCAGTGTACTGAAAGTGTCAAAACATGTTTTTCAGCAGAAATAAACATGTTTCTGCAAGTTTGGTCAACCCCATGTAAGTTATGGGGCAGTAACAGCTCACTTTTCAAAACGTGTTTTTCAGCCCGAAATAAACACGTTTTTTCAGACAGCTGTATCCCTATGTAACTGCAAGGCTCAGAAGAGCCCACACACTCAGGTCTTAACCCCAGTGTGCTGAAAGTGTCAAAACATGTTTTTCAGCAGAAATAAACATGTTTCTGCAAGTTTGGTCAACCCCATGTAAGTTATGGGTCAGTAACAGCTCACTTTTCAAAACGTGTTTTTCAGCCCGAAATAAACGCGTTTTTTCAGACAGCTGTATCCCTATGTAACTGCAAGGCTCAGAAGAGCCCACACACTCAGGTCTTAACCCCAGTGTGCTGAAAGTGTCAAAACATGTTTTTCAGCAGAAATAAACATGTTTCTGCAAGTTTGGTCAACCCCATGTAAGTTATGGGGCAGTAACAGCTCACTTTTCAAAACGTGTTTTTCAGCCCGAAATAAACGCGTTTTTTCAGACAGCTGTATCCCTATGTAACTGCAAGGCTCAGAAGAGCCCACACACTCAGGTCTTAACCCCAGTGTACTGAAAGTGTCAAAACATGTTTTTCAGCAGAAATAAACATGTTTCTGCAAGTTTGGTCAACCCCATGTAAGTTATGGGGCAGTAACAGCTCACTTTTCAAAACGTGTTTTTCAGCCCGAAATAAACGAGTTTTTTCAGACAGCTGTATCCCTATGTAACTGCAAGGCTCAGAAGAGCCCACACACTCAGGTCTTAACCCCACTGTGCTGAAAGTGTCAAAACATGTTTTTCAGCAGAAATAAACATGTTTCTGCAAGTTTGGTCAACCCCATGTAACTTATGGGGCAGTAACAGCTCACTTTTCAAAACGTGTTTTTCAGCCCGAAATAAACACGTTTTTTCAGACAGCTGTATCCCTATGTAACTGCAAGGCTCAGAAGAGCCCACACACTCAGGTCTTAACCCCAGCGTGCTGAAAGTGTCAAAACATGTTTTTCAGCAGAAATAAACATGTTTCTGCAAGTTTGGTTAACCCCATGTAAGTTATGGGTCAGTAACTGCTCACTTTTCAAAACGTGTTTTTCAGCCCGAAAAAAACGCGTTTTTTCAGACAGCTGTATCCCTATGTAACTGCAAGGCTCAGAAGAGCCCACACACTCAGGTCTTAACCCCAGTGTGCTGAAAGTGTCAAAACATGTTTTTCAGCAGAAATAAACATGTTTCTGCAAGTTTGGTTAACCCCAGGTAAGTTATGGGTCAGTAACAGCTCACTTTTCAAAACGTGTTTTTCAGCCCGAAATAAACGCGTTTTTTCAGACAGCTGTATCCCTATGTAACTGCAAGGCTCAGAAGAGCACACACACTCAGGTCTTAACCCCAGTGTGCTGAAAGTGTCAAAACATGTTTTTCAGCAGAAATAAACATGTTTCTGCAAGTTTGGTCAACCCCATGTAAGTTATGGGTCAGTAACAGCTCACTTTTCAAAACGTGTTTTTCAGCCCGAAATAAACGCGTTTTTTCAGACAGCTGTATCCCTAAGTAACTGCAAGGTTCAGAAGAGCCCACTCACTCAGGTCTTAACCCCAGTGTGCTGAAAGTGTCAAAACATGTTTTTCAGCAGAAATAAACATGTTTCTGCAAGTTTGGTCAACCCCATGTAAGTTATGGGTCAGTAACAGCTCACTTTTCAAAATGTGTTTTTCAGCCCGAAATAAACACGTTTTTTCAGACAGCTGTATCCCTATGTAACTGCAAGGCTCAGAAGAGCCCACACACTCAGGTCTTAACCCCAGTGTGCTGAAAGTGTCAAAACATGTTTTTCAGCAGAAATAAACATGTTTCTGCAGGTTTGGTTAACCCCAGGTAAGTTATGGGTCAGTAACAGCTCACTTTTCAAAACGTGTTTTTCAGCCCGAAATAAACACGTTTTTTCAGACAGCTGTATCCCTATGTAACTGCAAGGCTCAGAAGAGCCCACACACTCAGGTCTTAACCCCAGTGTGCTGAAAGTGTCAAAACATGTTTTTCAGCAGAAATAAACATGTTTCTGCAAGTTTGGTCAACCCCATGTAACTTATGGGGCAGTAATAGCTCACTTTTCAAAACGTGTTTTTCAGCCCGAAATAAACACGTTTTTTCAGACAGCTGTATCCCTATGTAACTGCAAGGCTCAGAAGAGCCCACACACTCAGGTCTTAACCCCAGTGTGCTGAAAGTGTCAAAACATGTTTTTCAGCAGAAATAAACATGTTTCTGCAAGTTTGGTCAACCCCATGTAAGTTATGGGTCAGTAACAGCTCACTTTTCAAAACGTGTTTTTCAGCCCGAAATAAACGCGTTTTTTCAGACAGCTGTATCCCTATGTAACTGCAAGGCTCAGAAGAGCCCACACACTCAGGTCTTAACCCCAGTGTGCTGAAAGTGTCAAAACATGTTTTTCAGCAGAAATAAACATGTTTCTGCAAGTTTGGTCAACCCCATGTAAGTTATGGGTCAGTAACAGCTCACTTTTCAAAACGTGTTTTTCAGCCCGAAATAAACGCGTTTTTTCAGACAGCTGTATCCCTATGTAACTGCAAGGCTCAGAAGAGCCCACACACTCAGGTCTTAACCCCAGTGTGCTGAAAGTGTCAAAACATGTTTTTCAGCAGAAATAAACATGTTTCTGCAAGTTTGGTCAACCCCATGTAAGTTATGGGGCAGTAACAGCTCACTTTTCAAAACGTGTTTTTCAGCCCGAAATAAACGCGTTTTTTCAGACAGCTGTATCCCTATGTAACTGCAAGGCTCAGAAGAGCCCACACACTCAGGTCTTAACCCCAGTGTACTGAAAGTGTCAAAACATGTTTTTTAGCAGAAATAAACATGTTTCTGCAAGTTTGGTCAACCCCATGTAAGTTATGGGGCAGTAACAGCTCACTTTTCAAAACGTGTTTTTCAGCCCGAAATAAACGAGTTTTTTCAGACAGCTGTATCCCTATGTAACTGCAAGGCTCAGAAGAGCCCACACACTCAGGTCTTAACCCCACTGTGCTGAAAGTGTCAAAACATGTTTTTCAGCAGAAATAAACATGTTTCTGCAAGTTTGGTCAACCCCATGTAACTTATGGGGCAGTAACAGCTCACTTTTCAAAACGTGTTTTTCAGCCCGAAATAAACACGTTTTTTCAGACAGCTGTATCCCTATGTAACTGCAAGGCTCAGAAGAGCCCACACACTCAGGTCTTAACCCCAGTGTGCTGAAAGTGTCAAAACATGTTTTTCAGCAGAAATAAACATGTTTCTGCAAGTTTGGTCAACCCCATGTAACTTATGGGGCAGTAACAGCTCACTTTTCAAAACGTGTTTTTCAGCCCGAAATAAACACGTTTTTTCAGACAGCTGTATCCCTATGTAACTGCAAGGCTCAGAAGAGCCCACACACTCAGGTCTTAACCCCAGCGTGCTGAAAGTGTCAAAACATGTTTTTCAGCAGAAATAAACATGTTTCTGCAAGTTTGGTTAACCCCATGTAAGTTATGGGTCAGTAACTGCTCACTTTTCAAAAACGTGTTTTTCAGCCCGAAAAAAACGCGTTTTTTCAGACAGCTGTATCCCTATGTAACTGCAAGGCTCAGAAGAGCCCACACACTCAGGTCTTAACCCCAGTGTGCTGAAAGTGTCAAAACATGTTTTTCAGCAGAAATAAACATGTTTCTGCAAGTTTGGTTAACCCCAGGTAAGTTATGGGTCAGTAACAGCTCACTTTTCAAAACGTGTTTTTCAGCCCGAAATAAACGCGTTTTTTCAGACAGCTGTATCCCTATGTAACTGCAAGGCTCAGAAGAGCACACACACTCAGGTCTTAACCCTAGTGTGCTGAAAGTGTCAAAACATGTTTTTCAGCAGAAATAAACATGTTTCTGCAAGTTTGGTCAACCCCATGTAACTTATGGGGCAGTAACAGCTCACTTTTCAAAACGTGTTTTTCAGCCCGAAATAAACGCGTTTTTTCAGACAGCTGTATCCCTATGTAACTGCAAGGCTCAGAAGAGCCCACACACTCAGGTCTTAACCCCAGTGTGCTGAAAGTGTCAAAACATGTTTTTCAGCAGAAATAAACATGTTTCTGCAAGTTTGGTCAACCCCATGTAAGTTATGGGTGAGTAACAGCTCACTTTTCAAAACGTGTTTTTCAGCCCGAAATAAACACGTTTTTTCAGACAGCTGTATCCCTATGTAACTGCAAGGCTCAGAAGAGCCCACACACTCAGGTCTTAACCCCAGTGTGCTGAAAGTGTCAAAACATGTTTTTCAGCAGAAATAAACATGTTTCTGCAAGTTTGGTTAACCCCATGTAAGTTATGGGTCAGTAACTGCTCACTTTTCAAAACGTGTTTTTCAGCCCGAAATAAACGCATTTTTTCAGACAGCTGTATCCCTATGTAACTGCAAGGCTCAGAAGAGCCCACACACTCAGGTCTTAACCCCAGTGTGCTGAAAGTGTCAAAACATGTTTTTCAGCAGAAATAAACATGTTTCTGCAAGTTTGGTTAACCCCAGGTAAGTTATGGGTCAGTAACAGCTCACTTTTCAAAACGTGTTTTTCAGCCCGAAATAAACACGTTTTTTCAGACAGCTGTATCCCTATGTAACTGCAAGGCTCAGAAGAGCCCACACACTCAGGTCTTAACCCCACTGTGCTGAAAGTGTCAAAACATGTTTTTCAGCAGAAATAAACATGTTTCTGCAAGTTTGGTCAACCCCATGTAACTTATGGGGCAGTAACAGCTCACTTTTCAAAACGTGTTTTTCAGCCCGAAATAAACGCGTTTTTTCAGACAGCTGTATCCCTATGTAACTGCAAGGCTCAGAAGAGCCCAC
The DNA here is from genome assembly GCF_040954835.1 of Lepisosteus oculatus. Lineage (NCBI taxonomy): Eukaryota > Metazoa > Chordata > Actinopteri > Semionotiformes > Lepisosteidae > Lepisosteus > Lepisosteus oculatus. Next base: position 67,067 of record NW_027167905.1, on the reverse strand, counting down.
ACACTCAGGCCTTAACCCCAGTGTGCTGAAAGTGTCAAAACATGTTTTTCAGCAGAAATAAACATGTTTCTGCAAGTTTGGTCAACCCCATGTAACTTATGGGGCAGTAACAGCTCACTTTTCAAAACGTGTTTTTCAGCCCGAAATAAACACGTTTTTTCAGACAGCTGTATCCCTATGTAACTGCAAGGCTCAGAAGAGCCCACACACTCAGGTCTTAACCCCAGTGTGCTGAAAGTGTCAAAACATGTTTTTCAGCAGAAATAAACATGTTTCTGCAAGTTTGGTCAACCCCATGTAAGTTATGGGTCAGTAACAGCTCACTTTTCAAAACGTGTTTTTCAGCCCGAAATAAACGCGTTTTTTCAGACAGCTGTATCCCTATGTAACTGCAAGGCTCAGAAGAGCCCACACACTCAGGTCTTAACCCCAGTGTGCTGAAAGTGTCAAAACATGTTTTTCAGCAGAAATAAACATGTTTCTGCAAGTTTGGTTAACCCCATGTAAGTTATGGGTCAGTAACTGCTCACTTTTCAAAACGTGTTTTTCAGCCCGAAATAAACGCGTTTTTTCAGACAGCTGTATCCCTATGTAACTGCAAGGCTCAGAAGAGCCCACACACTCAGGTCTTAACCCCAGTGTGCTGAAAGTGTCAAAATATGTTTTTCAGCAGAAATAAACATGTTTCTGCAAGTTTGGTCAACCCCATGTAAGTTATGGGGCAGTAACAGCTCACTTTTCAAAACGTGTTTTTCAGCTCGAAATAAACGCGTTTTTTCAGACAGCTGTATCCCTATGTAACTGCAAGGCTCAGAAGAGCCCACACACTCAGGTCTTAACCCCAGTGTACTGAAAGTGTCAAAACATGTTTTTCAGCAGAAATAAACATGTTTCTGCAAGTTTGGTCAACCCCATGTAAGTTATGGGGCAGTAACAGCTCACTTTTCAAAACGTGTTTTTCAGCCCGAAATAAACGAGTTTTTTCAGACAGCTGTATCCCTTTGTAACTGCAAGGCTCAGAAGAGCCCACACACTCAGGTCTTAACCCCACTGTGCTGAAAGTGTCAAAACATGTTTTTCAGCAGAAATAAACATGTTTCTGCAAGTTTGTTCAACCCCATGTAACTTATGGGGCAGTAACAGCTCACTTTTCAAAACGTGTTTTTCAGCCCGAAATAAACACGTTTTTTCAGACAGCTGTATCCCTATGTAACTGCAAGGCTCAGAAGAGCCCACACACTCAGGTCTTAACCCCAGTGTGCTGAAAGTGTCAAAACATGTTTTTCAGCAGAAATAAACATGTTTCTGCAAGTTTGGTTAACCCCATGTAAGTTATGGGTCAGTAACTGCTCACTTTTCAAAACTTGTTTTTCAGCACGAAAAAAACGCGTTTTTTCAGACAGCTGTATCCCTATGTAACTGCAAGGCTCAGAAGAGCCCACACACTCAGGTCTTAACCCCAGTGTGCTGAAAGTGTCACAACATGTTTTTCAGCAGAAATAAACATGTTTCTGCAAGTTTGGTTAACCCCAGGTAAGTTATGGGTCAGTAACAGCTCACTTTTCAAAACGTGTTTTTCAGCCCGAAATAAACGCGTTTTTTCAGACAGCTGTATCCCTATGTAACTGCAAGGCTCAGAAGAGCACACACACTCAGGTCTTAACCCCAGTGTGCTGAAAGTGTCAAAACATGTTTTTCAGCAGAAATAAACATGTTTCTGCAAGTTTGGTCAACCCCATTTAACTTATGGGGCAGTAACAGCTCACTTTTCAAAACGTGTTTTTCAGCCCGAAATAAACGCGTTTTTTCAGACAGCTGTATCCCTATGTAACTGCAAGGCTCAGAAGAGCCCACACACTCAGGTCTTAACCCCAGTGTGCTGAAAGTGTCAAAACATGTTTTTCAGCAGAAATAAACATGTTTCTGCAAGTTTGGTCAACCCCATGTAAGTTATGGGTCAGTAACAGCTCACTTTTCAAAACGTGTTTTTCAGCCCGAAATAAACATGTTTTTTCAGACAGCTGTATCCCTATGTAACTGCAAGGCTCAGAAGAGCCCACACACTCAGGTCTTAACCCCAGTGTGCTGAAAGTGTCAAAACATGTTTTTCAGCAGAAATAAACATGTTTCTGCAAGTTTGGTTAACCCCATGTAAGTTATGGGTCAGTAACTGCTCACTTTTCAAAACGTGTTTTTCAGCCCGAAATAAACGCATTTTTTCAGACAGCTGTATCCCTATGTAACTGCAAGGCTCAGAAGAGCCCACACACTCAGGTCTTAACCCCAGTGTGCTGAAAGTGTCAAAACATGTTTTTCAGCAGAAATAAACATGTTTCTGCAAGTTTGGTTAACCCCAGGTAAGTTATGGGTCAGTAACAGCTCACTTTTCAAAACGTGTTTTTCAGCCCGAAATAAACACGTTTTTTCAGACAGCTGTATCCCTATGTAACTGCAAGGCTCAGAAGAGCCCACACACTCAGGTCTTAACCCCACTGTGCTGAAAGTGTCAAAACATGTTTTTCAGCAGAAATAAACATGTTTCTGCAAGTTTGGTCAACCCCATGTAACTTATGGGGCAGTAACAGCTCACTTTTCAAAACGTGTTTTTCAGCCCGAAATAAACGCGTTTTTTCAGACAGCTGTATCCCTATGTAACTGCAAGGCTCAGAAGAGCCCACACACTCAGGTCTTAACCCCAGTGTGCTGAAAGTGTCAAAACATGTTTTTCAGCAGAAATAAACATGTTTCTGCAAGTTTGGTCAACCCCATGTAACTTATGGGGCAGTAACAGCTCACTTTTCAAAACGTGTTTTTCAGCCCGAAATAAACATGTTTTTTCAGACAGCTGTATCCCTATGTAACTGCAAGGCTCAGAAGAGCCCACACACTCAGGTCTTAACCCCAGTGTGCTGAAAGTGTCAAAACATGTTTTTCAGCAGAAATAAACATGTTTCTGCAAGTTTGGTCAACCCCATGTAACTTATGGGGCAGTAACAGCTCACTTTTCAAAACGTGTTTTTCAGCCCGAAATAAACGCGTTTTTTCAGACAGCTGTATCCCTATGTAACTGCAAGGCTCAGAAGAGCCCACACACTCAGGTCTTAACCCCAGTGTGCTGAAAGTGTCAAAACATGTTTTTCAGCAGAAATAAACATGTTTCTGCAAGTTTGGTCAACCCCATGTAAGTTATGGGGCAGTAACAGCTCACTTTTCAAAACGTGTTTTTCAGCCCGAAATAAACACGTTTTTTCAGACAGCTGTATCCCTATGTAACTGCAAGGCTCAGAAGAGCCCACACACTCAGGTCTTAACCCCAGTGTACTGAAAGTGTCAAAACGTTTTTCAGCAGAAATAAACATGTTTCTGCAAGTTTGGTCAACCCCATGTAAGTTATGGGGCAGTAACAGCTCACTTTTCAAAACGTGTTTTTCAGCCCGAAATAAACGAGTTTTTTCAGACAGCTGTATCCCTATGTAACTGCAAGGCTCAGAAGAGCCCACACACTCAGGTCTTAACCCCACTGTGCTGAAAGTGTCAAAACATGTTTTTCAGCAGAAATAAACATGTTTCTGCAAGTTTGGTCAACCCCATGTAACTTATGGGGCAGTAACAGCTCACTTTTCAAAACGTGTTTTTCAGCCCGAAATAAACACGTTTTTTCAGACAGCTGTATCCCTATGTAACTGCAAGGCTCAGAAGAGCCCACACACTCAGGTCTTAACCCCAGTGTGCTGAAAGTGTCAAAACATGTTTTTCAGCAGAAATAAACATGTTTCTGCAAGTTTGGTTAACCCCATGTAAGTTATGGGTCAGTAACTGCTCACTTTTCAAAACGTGTTTTTCAGCCCGAAATAAACGCGTTTTTTCAGACAGCTGTATCCCTATGTAACTGCAAGGCTCAGAAGAGCCCACACACTCAGGTCTTAACCCCAGTGTGCTGAAAGTGTCAAAACATGTTTTTCAGCAGAAATAAACATGTTTCTGCAAGTTTGGTCAACCCCATGTAAGTTATGGGGCAGTAACAGCTCACTTTTCAAAACGTGTTTTTCAGCCCGAAATAAACGCGTTTTTTCAGACAGCTGTATCCCTATGTAACTGCAAGGCTCAGAAGAGCCCACACACTCAGGTCTTAACCCCAGTGTGCTGAAAGTGTCAAAACATGTTTTTCAGCAGAAATAAACATGTTTCTGCAAGTTTGGTCAACCCCATGTAACTTATGGGGCAGTAACAGCTCACTTTTCAAAACGTGTTTTTCAGCCCGAAATAAACACGTTTTTTCAGACAGCTGTATCCCTATGTAACTGCAAGGCTCAGAAGAGCCCACACACTCAGGTCTTAACCCCAGTGTGCTGAAAGTGTCAAAACATGTTTTTCAGCAGAAATAAACATGTTTCTGCAAGTTTGGTTAACCCCATGTAAGTTATGGGTCAGTAACTGCTCACTTTTCAAAACGTGTTTTTCAGCCCGAAATAAACGCGTTTTTTCAGACAGCTGTATCCCTATGTAACTGCAAGGCTCAGAAGAGCCCACACACTCAGGTCTTAACCCCAGTGTGCTGAAAGTGTCAAAACATGTTTTTCAGCAGAAATAAACATGTTTCTGCAAGTTTGGTCAACCCCATGTAAGTTATGGGGCAGTACCAGCTCACTTTTCAAAACGTGTTTTTCAGCCCGAAATAAACGCGTTTTTTCAGACAGCTGTATCCCTATGTAACTGCAAGGCTCAGAAGAGCACACACACTCAGGTCTTAACCCCAGTGTGCTGAAAGTGTCAAAACATGTTTTTCAGCAGAAATAAACATGTTTCTGCAAGTTTGGTCAACCCCATGTAAGTTATGGGGCAGTAACAGCTCACTTTTCAAAACGTGTTTTTCAGCCCGAAATAAACGCGTTTTTTCAGACAGCTGTATCCCTATGTAACTGCAAGGCTCAGAAGAGCCCACACACTCAGGTCTTAACCCCAGTGTACTGAAAGTGTCAAAACATGTTTTTCAGCAGAAATAAACATGTTTCTGCAAGTTTGGTCAACCCCATGTAAGTTATGGGGCAGTAACAGCTCACTTTTCAAAACGTGTTTTTCAGCCCGAAATAAACGAGTTTTTTCAGACAGCTGTATCCCTATGTAACTGCAAGGCTCAGAAGAGCCCACACACTCAGGTCTTAACCCCACTGTGCTGAAAGTGTCAAAACATGTTTTTCAGCAGAAATAAACATGTTTCTGCAAGTTTGGTCAACCCCATGTAACTTATGGGGCAGTAACAGCTCACTTTTCAAAACGTGTTTTTCAGCCCGAAATAAACACGTTTTTTCAGACAGCTGTATCCCTATGTAACTGCAAGGCTCAGAAGAGCCCACACACTCAGGTCTTAACCCCAGTGTGCTGAAAGTGTCAAAACATGTTTTTCAGCAGAAATAAACATGTTTCTGCAAGTTTGGTCAACCCCATGTAACTTATGGGGCAGTAACAGCTCACTTTTCAAAACGTGTTTTTCAGCCCGAAATAAACACGTTTTTTCAGACAGCTGTATCCCTATGTAACTGCAAGGCTCAGAAGAGCCCACACACTCAGGTCTTAACCCCAGCGTGCTGAAAGTGTCAAAACATGTTTTTCAGCAGAAATAAACATGTTTCTGCAAGTTTGGTTAACCCCATGTAAGTTATGGGTCAGTAACTGCTCACTTTTCAAAACGTGTTTTTCAGCCCGAAAAAAACGCGTTTTTTCAGACAGCTGTATCCCTATGTAACTGCAAGGCTCAGAAGAGCCCACACACTCAGGTCTTAACCCCAGTGTGCTGAAAGTGTCAAAACATGTTTTTCAGCAGAAATAAACATGTTTCTGCAAGTTTGGTTAACCCCAGGTAAGTTATGGGTCAGTAACAGCTCACTTTTCAAAACGTGTTTTTCAGCCCGAAATAAACGCGTTTTTTCAGACAGCTGTATCCCTATGTAACTGCAAGGCTCAGAAGAGCCCACACACTCAGGTCTTAACCCCAGTGTGCTGAAAGTGTCAAAACATGTTTTTCAGCAGAAATAAACATGTTTCTGCAAGTTTGGTCAACCCCATGTAACTTATGGGGCAGTAACAGCTCACTTTTCAAAACGTGTTTTTCAGCCCGAAATAAACGCGTTTTTTCAGACAGCTGTATCCCTATGTAACTGCAAGGCTCAGAAGAGCCCACACACTCAGGTCTTAACCCCAGTGTGCTGAAAGTGTCAAAACATGTTTTTCAGCAGAAATAAACATGTTTCTGCAAGTTTGGTCAACCCCATGTAAGTTATGGGTGAGTAACAGCTCACTTTTCAAAACGTGTTTTTCAGCCCGAAATAAACACGTTTTATCAGACAGCTGTATCCCTATGTAACTGCAAGGCTCAGAAGAGCCCACACACTCAGGTCTTAACCCCAGCGTGCTGAAAGTGTCAAAACATGTTTTTCAGCAGAAATAAACATGTTTCTGCAAGTTTGGTTAACCCCATGTAAGTTATGGGTCAGTAACTGCTCACTTTTCAAAACGTGTTTTTCAGACCGAAATAAACGCATTTTTTCAGACAGCTGTATCCCTATGTAACTGCAAGGCTCAGAAGAGCCCACACACTCAGGTCTTAACCCCAGTGTGCTGAAAGTGTCAAAACATGTTTTTCAGCAGAAATAAACATGTTTCTGCAAGTTTGGTTAACCCCAGGTAAGTTATGGGTCAGTAACAGCTCACTTTTCAAAACGTGTTTTTCAGCCCGAAATAAACACGTTTTTTCAGACAGCTGTATCCCTATGTAACTGCAAGGCTCAGAAGAGCCCACACACTCAGGTCTTAACCCCACTGTGCTGAAAGTGTCAAAACATGTTTTTCAGCAGAAATAAACATGTTTCTGCAAGTTTGGTCAACCCCATGTAACTTATGGGGCAGTAACAGCTCACTTTTCAAAACGTGTTTTTCAGCCCGAAATAAACGCGTTTTTTCAGACAGCTGTATCCCTATGTAACTGCAAGGCTCAGAAGAGCCCACACACTCAGGTCTTAACCCCAGTGTGCTGAAAGTGTCAAAACATGTTTTTCAGCAGAAATAAACATGTTTCTGCAAGTTTGGTCAACCCCATGTAACTTATGGGGCAGTAACAGCTCACTTTTCAAAACGTGTTTTTCAGCCCGAAATAAACACGTTTTTTCAGACAGCTGTATCCCTATGTAACTGCAAGGCTCAGAAGAGCCCACACACTCAGGTCTTAACCCCAGTGTGCTGAAAGTGTCAAAACATGTTTTTCAGCAGAAATAAACATGTTTCTGCAAGTTTGGTCAACCCCATGTAAGTTATGGGTGAGTAACAGCTCACTTTTCAAAACGTGTTTTTCAGCCCGAAATAAACGCGTTTTTTCAGACAGCTGTATCCCTATGTAACTGCAAGGCTCAGAAGAGCCCACACACTCAGGTCTTAACCCCAGCGTGCTGAAAGTGTCAAAACATGTTTTTCAGCAGAAATAAACATGTTTCTGCAAGTTTGGTTAACCCCAGGTAAGTTATGGGTCAGTAACAGCTCACTTTTCAAAACGTGTTTTTCAGCCCGAAATAAACACGTTTTTTCAGACAGCTGTATCCCTATGTAACTGCAAGGCTCAGAAGAGCCCACACACTCAGGTCTTAACCCCACTGTGCTGAAAGTGTCAAAACATGTTTTTCAGCAGAAATAAACATGTTTCTGCAAGTTTGGTCAACCCCATGTAACTTATGGGGCAGTAACAGCTCACTTTTCAAAACGTGTTTTTCAGCCCGAAATAAACGCGTTTTTTCAGACAGCTGTATCCCTATGTAACTGCAAGGCTCAGAAGAGCCCACACACTCAGGTCTTAACCCCAGTGTGCTGAAAGTGTCAAAACATGTTTTTCAGCAGAAATAAACATGTTTCTGCAAGTTTGGTCAACCCCATGTAACTTATGGGGCAGTAACAGCTCACTTTTCAAAACGTGTTTTTCAGCCCGAAATAAACACGTTTTTTCAGACAGCTGTATCCCTATGTAACTGCAAGGCTCAGAAGAGCCCACACACTCAGGTCTTAACCCCAGTGTGCTGAAAGTGTCAAAACATGTTTTTCAGCAGAAATAAACATGTTTCTGCAAGTTTGGTCAACCCCATGTAAGTTATGGGTCAGTAACAGCTCACTTTTCAAAACGTGTTTTTCAGCCCGAAATAAACGCGTTTTTTCAGACAGCTGTATCCCTATGTAACTGCAAGGCTCAGAAGAGCCCACACACTCAGGTCTTAACCCCAGTGTGCTGAAAGTGTCAAAACATGTTTTTCAGCAGAAATAAACATGTTTCTGCAAGTTTGGTTAACCCCATGTAAGTTATGGGTCAGTAACTGCTCACTTTTCAAAACGTGTTTTTCAACCCGAAATAAACGCGTTTTTTCAGACAGCTGTATCCCTATGTAACTGCAAGGCTCAGAAGAGCCCACACACTCAGGTCTTAACCCCAGTGTGCTGAAAGTGTCAAAACATGTTTTTCAGCAGAAATAAACATGTTTCTGCAAGTTTGGTCAACCACATGTAAGTTATGGGGCAGTAACAGCTCACTTTTCAAAACGTGTTTTTCAGCCCGAAATAAACACGTTTTTTCAGACAGCTGTATCCCTATGTAACTGCAAGGCTCAGAAGAGCCCACACACTCAGGTCTTAACCCCAGTGTGCTGAAAGTGTCAAAACATGTTTTTCAGCAGAAATAAACATGTTTCTGCAAGTTTGGTTAACCCCATGTAAGTTATGGGTCAGTAACTGCTCACTTTTCAAAACGTGTTTTTCAGCCCGAAATAAACGCGTTTTTTCAGACAGCTGTATCCCTATGTAACTGCAAGGCTCAGAAGAGCCCACACACTCAGGTCTTAACCCCAGTGTGCTGAAAGTGTCAAAACATGTTTTTCAGCAGAAATAAACATGTTTCTGCAAGTTTGGTCAACCCCATGTAACTTATGGGGCAGTAACAGCTCACTTTTCAAAACGTGTTTTTCAGCCAGAAATAAACGCGTTTTTTCAGACAGCTGTATCCCTATGTAACTGCAAGGTTCAGAAGAGCCCACACACTCAGGTCTTAACCCCAGTGTGCTGAAAGTGTCAAAACATGTTTTTCAGCAGAAATAAACATGTTTCTGCAAGTTTGGTCAACCCCATGTAAGTTATGGGTCAGTAACAGCTCACTTTTCAAAACGTGTTTTTCAGCCCGAAATAAACACGTTTTTTCAGACAGCTGTATCCCTATGTAACTGCAAGGCTCAGAAGAGCCCACACACTCAGGTCTTAACCCCAGTGTGCTGAAAGTGTCAAAACATGTTTTTCAGCAGAAATAAACATGTTTCTGCAAGTTTGGTTAACCCCATGTAAGTTATGGGTCAGTAACTGCTCACTTTTCAAAACGTGTTTTTCAGCCCGAAATAAACGCGTTTTTTCAGACAGCTGTATCCCTATGTAACTGCAAGGCTCAGAAGAGCCCACACACTCAGGTCTTAACCCCAGTGTGCTGAAAGTGTCAAAACATGTTTTTCAGCAGAAATAAACATGTTTCTGCAAGTTTGGTTAACCCCAGGTAAGTTATGGGTCAGTAACAGCTCACTTTTCAAAACGTGTTTTTCAGCCCGAAATAAACACGTTTTTTCAGACAGCTGTATCCCTATGTAACTGCAAGGCTCAGAAGAGCCCACACACTCAGGTCTTAACCCCACTGTGCTGAAAGTGTCAAAACATGTTTTTCAGCAGAAATAAACATGTTTCTGCAAGTTTGGTCAACCCCATGTAAGTTATGGGTCAGTAACAGCTCACTTTTCAAAACGTGTTTTTCAGCCCGAAATAAACGCGTTTTTTCAGACAGCTGTATCCCTATGTAACTGCAAGGCTCAGAAGAGCCCACACACTCAGGTCTTAACCCCAGTGTGCTGAAAGTGTCAAAACATGTTTTTCAGCAGAAATAAACATGTTTCTGCAAGTTTGGTTAACCCCAGGTAAGTTATGGGTCAGTAACAGCTCACTTTTCAAAACGTGTTTTTCAGCCCGAAATAAACGCGTTTTTTCAGACAGCTGTATCCCTATGTAACTGCAAGGCTCAGAAGAGCACACACACTCAGGTCTTAACCCCAGTGTGCTGAAAGTGTCAAAACATGTTTTTCAGCAGAAATAAACATGTTTCTGCAAGTTTGGTCAACCCCATGTAACTTATGGGGCAGTAACAGCTCACTTTTCAAAACGTGTTTTTCAGCCCGAAATAAACGCGTTTTTTCAGACAGCTGTATCCCTATGTAACTGCAAGGCTCAGAAGAGCCCACACACTCAGGTCTAAACCCCAGCGTGCTGAAAGTGTCAAAACATGTTTTTCAGAAAAAATTAAACATGTTTCTGCAAGTTTGGTTAACCCCATATAAGTTATGGGTCAGTAACTGCTCACTTTTCAAAACGTGTTTTTCAGCCCGAAAAAAACGCGTTTTTTCAGACAGCTGTATCCCTATGTAACTGCAAGGCTCAGAAGAGCCCACACACTCAGGTCTTAACCCCAGTGTGCTGAAAGTGTCAAAACATGTTTTTCAGCAGAAATAAACATGTTTCTGCAAGTTTGGTCAACCCCATGTAACTTATGGGGCAGTAACAGCTCACTTTTCAAAACGTGTTTTTCAGCCCGAAATAAACGCGTTTTTTCAGACAGCTGTATCCCTATGTAACTGCAAGGTTCAGAAGAGCCCACACACTCAGGTCTTAACCCCAGTGTGCTGAAAGTGTCAAAACATGTTTTTCAGCAGAAATAAACATGTTTCTGCAAGTTTGGTCAACCCCATGTAAGTTATGGGTCAGTAACAGCTCACTTTTCAAAACGTGTTTTTCAGCCCGAAATAAACACGTTTTTTCAGACAGCTGTATCCCTATGTAACTGCAAGGCTCAGAAGAGCCCACACACTCAGGTCTTAACCCCAGTGTGCTGAAAGTGTCAAAACATGTTTTTCAGCAGAAATAAACATGTTTCTGCAAGTTTGGTTAACCCCATGTAAGTTATGGGTCAGTAACTGCTCACTTTTCAAAACGTGTTTTTCAGCCCGAAATAAACGCGTTTTTTCAGACAGCTGTATCCCTATGTAACTGCAAGGCTCAGAAGAGCCCACACACTCAGGTCTTAACCCCAGTGTGCTGAAAGTGTCAAAACATGTTTTTCAGCAGAAATAAACATGTTTCTGCAAGTTTGGTCAACCCCATGTAACTTATGGGGCAGTAACAGCTCACTTTTCAAAACGTGTTTTTCAGCCCGAAATAAACGCGTTTTTTCAGACAGCTGTATCCCTATGTAACTGCAAGGTTCAGAAGAGCCCACACACTCAGGTCTTAACCCCAGTGTGCTGAAAGTGTCAAAACATGTTTTTCAGCAGAAATAAACATGTTTCTGCAAGTTTGGTCAACCCCATGTAAGTTATGGGTCAGTAACAGCTCACTTTTCAAAACGTGTTTTTCAGCCCGAAATAAACACGTTTTTTCAGACAGCTGTATCCCTATGTAACTGCAAGGCTCAGAAGAGCCCACACACTCAGGTCTTAACCCCAGTGTGCTGAAAGTGTCAAAACATGTTTTTCAGCAGAAATAAACATGTTTCTGCAAGTTTGGTTAACCCCATGTAAGTTATGGGTCAGTAACTGCTCACTTTTCAAAACGTGTTTTTCAGCCCGAAATAAACGCGTTTTTTCAGACAGCTGTATCCCTATGTAACTGCAAGGCTCAGAAGAGCCCACACACTCAGGTCTTAACCCCAGTGTGCTGAAAGTGTCAAAACATGTTTTTCAGCAGAAATAAACATGTTTCTGCAAGTTTGGTTAACCCCAGGTAAGTTATGGGTCAGTAACAGCTCACTTTTCAAAACGTGTTTTTCAGCCCGAAATAAACACGTTTTTTCAGACAGCTGTATCCCTATGTAACTGCAAGGCTCAGAAGAGCCCACACACTCAGGTCTTAACCCCACTGTGCTGAAAGTGTCAAAACATGTTTTTCAGCAGAAATAAACATGTTTCTGCAAGTTTGGTCAACCCCATGTAAGTTATGGGTCAGTAACAGCTCACTTTTCAAAACGTGTTTTTCAGCCCGAAATAAACGCGTTTTTTCAGACAGCTGTATCCCTATGTAACTGCAAGGCTCAGAAGAGCCCACACACTCAGGTCTTAACCCCACTGTGCTGAAAGTGTCAAAACATGTTTTTCAGCAGAAATAAACATGTTTCTGCAAGTTTGGTCAACCCCATGTAAGTTATGGGGCAGTAACAGCTCACTTTTCAAAACGTGTTTTTCAGCCCGAAATAAACACGTTTTTTCAGACAGCTGTATCCCTATGTAACTGCAAGGCTCAGAAGAGCCCACACACTCAGGTCTTAACCCCACTGTGCTGAAAGTGTCAAAACATGTTTTTCAGCAGAAATAAACATGTTTCTGCAAGTTTGGTCAACCCCATGTAAGTTATGGGGCAGTAACAGCTCACTTTTCAAAACGTGTTTTTCAGCCCGAAATAAACACGTTTTTTCAGACAGCTGTATCCCTATGTAACTGCAAGGCTCAGAAGAGCCCACACACTCAGGTCTTAACCCCAGTGTGCTGAAAGTGTCAAAACATGTTTTTCAGCAGAAATAAACATGTTTCTGCAAGTTTGGTCAACCCCATGTAAGTTATGGGTCAGTAACAGCTCACTTTTCAAAACGTGTTTTTCAGCCCGAAATAAACGCGTTTTTTCAGACAGCTGTATCCCTATGTAACTGCAAGGCTCAGAAGAGCCCACACACTCAGGTCTTAACCCCAGTGTGCTGAAAGTGTCAAAACATGTTTTTCAGCAGAAATAAACATGTTTCTGCAAGTTTGGTTAACCCCAGGTAAGTTATGGGTCAGTAACAGCTCACTTTTCAAAACGTGTTTTTCAGCCCGAAATAAACACGTTTTTTCAGACAGCTGTATCCCTATGTAACTGCAAGGCTCAGAAGAGCCCACACACTCAGGTCTTAACCCCACTGTGCTGAAAGTGTCAAAACATGTTTTTCAGCAGAAATAAACATGTTTCTGCAAGTTTGGTCAACCCCATGTAAGTTATGGGTCAGTAACAGCTCACTTTTCAAAACGTGTTTTTCAGCCCGAAATAAACGCGTTTTTTCAGACAGCTGTATCCCTATGTAACTGCAAGGCTCAGAAGAGCCCACACACTCAGGTCTTAACCCCACTGTGCTGAAAGTGTCAAAACATGTTTTTCAGCAGAAATAAACATGTTTCTGCAAGTTTGGTCAACCCCATGTAAGTTATGGGTCAGTAACAGCTCACTTTTCAAAACGTGTTTTTCAGCCCGAAATAAACGCGTTTTTTCAGACAGCTGTATCCCTATGTAACTGCAAGGCTCAGAAGAGCCCACACACTCAGGTCTTAACCCCAGTGTGCTGAAAGTGTCAAAACATGTTTTTCAGCAGAAATAAACATGTTTCTGCAAGTTTGGTCAACCCCATGTAACTTATGGGGCAGTAACAGCTCACTTTTCAAAACGTGTTTTTCAGCCCGAAATAAACACGTTTTTTCAGACAGCTGTATCCCTATGTAACTGCAAGGCTCAGAAGAGCCCACACACTCAGGTCTTAACCCCAGCGTGCTGAAAGTGTCAAAACATGTTTTTCAGCAGAAATAAACATGTTTCTGCAAGTTTGGTTAACCCCATGTAAGTTATGGGTCAGTAACTGCTCACTTTTCAAAACGTGTTTTTCAGCCCGAAAAAAACGCGTTTTTTCAGACAGCTGTATCCCTATGTAACTGCAAGGCTCAGAAGAGCCCACACACTCAGGTCTTAACCCCAGTGTGCTGAAAGTGTCAAAACATGTTTTTCAGCAGAAATAAACATGTTTCTGCAAGTTTGGTTAACCCCAGGTAAGTTATGGGTCAGTAACAGCTCACTTTTCAAAACGTGTTTTTCAGCCCGAAATAAACGCGTTTTTTCAGACAGCTGTATCCCTATGTAACTGCAAGGCTCAGAAGAGCACACACACTCAGGTCTTAACCCCAGTGTGCTGAAAGTGTCAAAACATGTTTTTCAGCAGAAATAAACATGTTTCTGCAAGTTTGGTCAACCCCATGTAACTTATGGGGCAGTAACAGCTCACTTTTCAAAACGTGTTTTTCAGCCCGAAATAAACGCGTTTTTTCAGACAGCTGTATCCCTATGTAACTGCAAGGCTCAGAAGAGCCCACACACTCAGGTCTAAACCCCAGCGTGCTGAAAGTGTCAAAACATGTTTTTCAGCAAAAATTAAACATGTTTCTGCAAGTTTGGTTAACCCCATATAAGTTATGGGTCAGTAACTGCTCACTTTTCAAAACGTGTTTTTCAGCCCGAAAAAAACGCGTTTTTTCAGACAGCTGTATCCCTATGTAACTGCAAGGCTCAGAAGAGCCCACACACTCAGGTCTTAACCCCAGTGTGCTGAAAGTGTCAAAACATGTTTTTCAGCAGAAATAAACATGTTTCTGCAAGTTTGGTCAACCCCATGTAACTTATGGGGCAGTAACAGCTCACTTTTCAAAACGTGTTTTTCAGCCCGAAATAAACGCGTTTTTTCAGACAGCTGTATCCCTATGTAACTGCAAGGTTCAGAAGAGCCCACACACTCAGGTCTTAACCCCAGTGTGCTGAAAGTGTCAAAACATGTTTTTCAGCAGAAATAAACATGTTTCTGCAAGTTTGGTCAACCCCATGTAAGTTATGGGTCAGTAACAGCTCACTTTTCAAAACGTGTTTTTCAGCCCGAAATAAACACGTTTTTTCAGACAGCTGTATCCCTATGTAACTGCAAGGCTCAGAAGAGCCCACACACTCAGGTCTTAACCCCAGTGTGCTGAAAGTGTCAAAACATGTTTTTCAGCAGAAATAAACATGTTTCTGCAAGTTTGGTTAACCCCATGTAAGTTATGGGTCAGTAACTGCTCACTTTTCAAAACGTGTTTTTCAGCCCGAAATAAACGCGTTTTTTCAGACAGCTGTATCCCTATGTAACTGCAAGGCTCAGAAGAGCCCACACACTCAGGTCTTAACCCCAGTGTGCTGAAAGTGTCAAAACATGTTTTTCAGCAGAAATAAACATGTTTCTGCAAGTTTGGTCAACCCCATGTAACTTATGGGGCAGTAACAGCTCACTTTTCAAAACGTGTTTTTCAGCCCGAAATAAACGCGTTTTTTCAGACAGCTGTATCCCTATGTAACTGCAAGGCTCAGAAGAGCCCACACACTCAGGTCTTAACCCCAGTGTGCTGAAAGTGTCAAAACATGTTTTTCAGCAGAAATAAACATGTTTCTGCAAGTTTGGTCAACCCCATGTAAGTTATGGGTCAGTAACAGCTCACTTTTCAAAACGTGTTTTTCAGCCCGAAATAAACACGTTTTTTCAGACAGCTGTATCCCTATGTAACTGCAAGGCTCAGAAGAGCCCACACACTCAGGTCTTAACCCCAGTGTGCTGAAAGTGTCAAAACATGTTTTTCAGCAGAAATAAACATGTTTCTGCAAGTTTGGTTAACCCCATGTAAGTTATGGGTCAGTAACTGCTCACTTTTCAAAACGTGTTTTTCAGCCCGAAATAAACGCGTTTTTTCAGACAGCTGTATCCCTATGTAACTGCAAGGCTCAGAAGAGCCCACACACTCAGGTCTTAACCCCAGTGTGCTGAAAGTGTCAAAACATGTTTTTCAGCAGAAATAAACATGTTTCTGCAAGTTTGGTTAACCCCAGGTAAGTTATGGGTCAGTAACAGCTCACTTTTCAAAACGTGTTTTTCAGCCCGAAATAAACACGTTTTTTCAGACAGCTGTATCCCTATGTAACTGCAAGGCTCAGAAGAGCCCACACACTCAGGTCTTAACCCCACTGTGCTGAAAGTGTCAAAACATGTTTTTCAGCAGAAATAAACATGTTTCTGCAAGTTTGGTCAACCCCATGTAAGTTATGGGTCAGTAACAGCTCACTTTTCAAAACGTGTTTTTCAGCCCGAAATAAACGCGTTTTTTCAGACAGCTGTATCCCTATGTAACTGCAAGGCTCAGAAGAGCCCACACACTCAGGTCTTAACCCCACTGTGCTGAAAGTGTCAAAACATGTTTTTCAGCAGAAATAAACATGTTTCTGCAAGTTTGGTCAACCCCATGTAAGTTATGGGGCAGTAACAGCTCACTTTTCAAAACGTGTTTTTCAGCCCGAAATAAACACGTTTTTTCAGACAGCTGTATCCCTATGTAACTGCAAGGCTCAGAAGAGCCCACACACTCAGGTCTTAACCCCAGTGTGCTGAAAGTGTCAAAACATGTTTTTCAGCAGAAATAAACATGTTTCTGCAAGTTTGGTCAACCCCATGTAAGTTATGGGTCAGTAACAGCTCACTTTTCAAAACGTGTTTTTCAGCCCGAAATAAACGCGTTTTTTCAGACAGCTGTATCCCTATGTAACTGCAAGGCTCAGAAGAGCCCACACACTCAGGTCTTAACCCCAGTGTGCTGAAAGTGTCAAAACATGTTTTTCAGCAGAAATAAACATGTTTCTGCAAGTTTGGTCAACCCCATGTAAGTTATGGGTCAGTAACAGCTCACTTTTCAAAACGTGTTTTTCAGCCCGAAATAAACGCGTTTTTTCAGACAGCTGTATCCCTATGTAACTGCAAGGCTCAGAAGAGCCCACACACTCAGGTCTTAACCCCAGTGTGCTGAAAGTGTCAAAACATGTTTTTCAGCAGAAATAAACATGTTTCTGCAAGTTTGGTCAACCCCATGTAAGTTATGGGTCAGTAACAGCTCACTTTTCAAAACGTGTTTTTCAGCCCGAAATAAACGCGTTTTTTCAGACAGCTGTATCCCTATGTAACTGCAAGGCTCAGAAGAGCCCACACACTCAGGTCTTAACCCCAGTGTGCTGAAAGTGTCAAAACATGTTTTTCAGCAGAAATAAACATGTTTCTGCAAGTTTGGTCAACCCCATGTAACTTATGGGGCAGTAACAGCTCACTTTTCAAAACGTGTTTTTCAGCCCGAAATAAACACGTTTTTTCAGACAGCTGTATCCCTATGTAACTGCAAGGCTCAGAAGAGCCCACACACTCAGGTCTTAACCCCAGCGTGCTGAAAGTGTCAAAACATGTTTTTCAGCAGAAATAAACATGTTTCTGCAAGTTTGGTTAACCCCATGTAAGTTATGGGTCAGTAACTGCTCACTTTTCAAAACGTGTTTTTCAGCCCGAAAAAAACGCGTTTTTTCAGACAGCTGTATCCCTATGTAACTGCAAGGCTCAGAAGAGCCCACACACTCAGGTCTTAACCCCAGTGTGCTGAAAGTGTCAAAACATGTTTTTCAGCAGAAATAAACATGTTTCTGCAAGTTTGGTTAACCCCAGGTAAGTTATGGGTCAGTAACAGCTCACTTTTCAAAACGTGTTTTTCAGCCCGAAATAAACGCGTTTTTTCAGACAGCTGTATCCCTATGTAACTGCAAGGCTCAGAAGAGCACACACACTCAGGTCTTAACCCCAGTGTGCTGAAAGTGTCAAAACATGTTTTTCAGCAGAAATAAACATGTTTCTGCAAGTTTGGTCAACCCCATGTAACTTATGGGGCAGTAACAGCTCACTTTTCAAAACGTGTTTTTCAGCCCGAAATAAACGCGTTTTTTCAGACAGCTGTATCCCTATGTAACTGCAAGGCTCAGAAGAGCCCACACACTCAGGTCTTAACCCCAGCGTGCTGAAAGTGTCAAAACATGTTTTTCAGCAGAAATAAACATGTTTCTGCAAGTTTGGTTAACCCCAGGTAAGTTATGGGTCAGTAACAGCTCACTTTTCAAAACGTGTTTTTCAGCCCGAAATAAACGCGTTTTTTCAGACAGCTGTATCCCTATGTAACTGCAAGGCTCAGAAGAGCACACACACTCAGGTCTTAACCCCAGTGTGCTTAAAGTGTCAAAACATGTTTTTCAGCAGAAATAAACATGTTTCTGCAAGTTTGGTCAACCCCATGTAACTTATGGGGCAGTAACAGCTCACTTTTCAAAACGTGTTTTTCAGCCCGAAATAAACGCGTTTTTTCAGACAGCTGTATCCCTATGTAACTGCAAGGCTCAGAAGAGCCCACACACTCAGGTCTTAACCCCAGTGTGCTGAAAGTGTCAAAACATGTTTTTCAGCAGAAATAAACATGTTTCTGCAAGTTTGGTTAACCCCAGGTAAGTTATGGGTCAGTAACAGCTCACTTTTCAAAACGTGTTTTTCAGCCCGAAATAAACACGTTTTTTCAGACAGCTGTATCCCTATGTAACTGCAAGGCTCAGAAGAGCCCACACACTCAGGTCTTAACCCCACTGTGCTGAAAGTGTCAAAACATGTTTTTCAGCAGAAATAAACATGTTTCTGCAAGTTTGGTCAACCCCATGTAACTTATGGGGCAGTAACAGCTCACTTTTCAAAACGTGTTTTTCAGCCCGAAATAAACGCGTTTTTTCAGACAGCTGTATCCCTATGTAACTGCAAGGCTCAGAAGAGCCCACACACTCAGGTCTTAACCCCAGTGTGCTGAAAGTGTCAAAACATGTTTTTCAGCAGAAATAAACATGTTTCTGCAAGTTTGGTTAACCCCATGTAAGTTATGGGTCAGTAACTGCTCACTTTTCAAAACGTGTTTTTCAGCCCGAAATAAACGCGTTTTTTCAGACAGCTGTATCCCTATGTAACTGCAAGGCTAAGAAGAGCCCACACACTCAGGTCTTAACCCCAGTGTACTGAAAGTGTCAAAACATGTTTTTCAGCAGAAATAAACATGTTTCTGCAACTTTGGTCAACCACATGTAAGTTATGGGGCAGTAACAGCTCACTTTTCAAAACGTGTTTTTCAGCCCGAAATAAACACGTTTTTTCAGACAGCTGTATCCCTATGTAACTGCAAGGCTCAGAAGAGCCCACACACTCAGGTCTTAACCCCAGTGTGCTGAAAGTGTCAAAACATGTTTTTCAGCAGAAATAAACATGTTTCTGCAAGTTTGGTTAACCCCAGGTAAGTTATGGGTCAGTAACAGCTCACTTTTCAAAACGTGTTTTTCAGCCCGAAATAAACACGTTTTTTCAGACAGCTGTATCCCTATGTAACTGCAAGGCTCAGAAGAGCCCACACACTCAGGTCTTAACCCCACTGTGCTGAAAGTGTCAAAACATGTTTTTCAGCAGAAATAAACATGTTTCTGCAAGTTTGGTCAACCCCATGTAAGTTATGGGTCAGTAACAGCTCACTTTTCAAAACGTGTTTTTCAGCCCGAAATAAACGCGTTTTTTCAGACAGCTGTATCCCTATGTAACTGCAAGGCTCAGAAGAGCCCACACACTCAGGTCTTAACCCCACTGTGCTGAAAGTGTCAAAACATGTTTTTCAGCAGAAATAAACATGTTTCTGCAAGTTTGGTCAACCCCATGTAAGTTATGGGGCAGTAACAGCTCACTTTTCAAAACGTGTTTTTCAGCCCGAAATAAACACGTTTTTTCAGACAGCTGTATCCCTATGTAACTGCAAGGCTCAGAAGAGCCCACACACTCAGGTCTTAACCCCAGTGTGCTGAAAGTGTCAAAACATGTTTTTCAGCAGAAATAAACATGTTTCTGCAAGTTTGGTCAACCCCATGTAAGTTATGGGTCAGTAACAGCTCACTTTTCAAAACGTGTTTTTCAGCCCGAAATAAACGCGTTTTTTCAGACAGCTGTATCCCTATGTAACTGCAAGGCTCAGAAGAGCCCACACACTCAGGTCTTAACCCCAGTGTGCTGAAAGTGTCAAAACATGTTTTTCAGCAGAAATAAACATGTTTCTGCAAGTTTGGTCAACCCCATGTAAGTTATGGGTCAGTAACAGCTCACTTTTCAAAACGTGTTTTTCAGCCCGAAATAAACGCGTTTTTTCAGACAGCTGTATCCCTATGTAACTGCAAGGCTCAGAAGAGCCCACACACTCAGGTCTTAACCCCAGTGTGCTGAAAGTGTCAAAACATGTTTTTCAGCAGAAATAAACATGTTTCTGCAAGTTTGGTCAACCCCATGTAAGTTATGGGTCAGTAACAGCTCACTTTTCAAAACGTGTTTTTCAGCCCGAAATAAACGCGTTTTTTCAGACAGCTGTATCCCTATGTAACTGCAAGGCTCAGAAGAGCCCACACACTCAGGTCTTAACCCCAGTGTGCTGAAAGTGTCAAAACATGTTTTTCAGCAGAAATAAACATGTTTCTGCAAGTTTGGTTAACCCCATGTAAGTTATGGGTCAGTAACTGCTCACTTTTCAAAACGTGTTTTTCAGCCCGAAATAAACGCGTTTTTTCAGACAGCTGTATCCCTATGTAACTGCAAGGCTCAGAAGAGCCCACACACTCAGGTCTTAACCCCAGTGTGCTGAAAGTGTCAAAACATGTTTTTCAGCAGAAATAAACATGTTTCTGCAAGTTTGGTCAACCCCATGTAACTTATGGGGCAGTAACAGCTCACTTTTCAAAACGTGTTTTTCAGCCCGAAATAAACGCGTTTTTTCAGACAGCTGTATCCCTATGTAACTGCAAGGTTCAGAAGAGCCCACACACTCAGGTCTTAACCCCAGTGTGCTGAAAGTGTCAAAACATGTTTTTCAGCAGAAATAAACATGTTTCTGCAAGTTTGGTCAACCCCATGTAAGTTATGGGTCAGTAACAGCTCACTTTTCAAAACGTGTTTTTCAGCCCGAAATAAACACGTTTTTTCAGACAGCTGTATCCCTATGTAACTGCAAGGCTCAGAAGAGCCCACACACTCAGGTCTTAACCCCAGTGTGCTGAAAGTGTCAAAACATGTTTTTCAGCAGAAATAAACATGTTTCTGCAAGTTTGGTTAACCCCATGTAAGTTATGGGTCAGTAACTGCTCACTTTTCAAAACGTGTTTTTCAGCCCGAAATAAACGCGTTTTTTCAGACAGCTGTATCCCTATGTAACTGCAAGGCTCAGAAGAGCCCACACACTCAGGTCTTAACCCCAGTGTGCTGAAAGTGTCAAAACATGTTTTTCAGCAGAAATAAACATGTTTCTGCAAGTTTGGTTAACCCCAGGTAAGTTATGGGTCAGTAACAGCTCACTTTTCAAAACGTGTTTTTCAGCCCGAAATAAACACGTTTTTTCAGACAGCTGTATCCCTATGTAACTGCAAGGCTCAGAAGAGCCCACACACTCAGGTCTTAACCCCACTGTGCTGAAAGTGTCAAAACATGTTTTTCAGCAGAAATAAACATGTTTCTGCAAGTTTGGTCAACCCCATGTAAGTTATGGGTCAGTAACAGCTCACTTTTCAAAACGTGTTTTTCAGCCCGAAATAAACGCGTTTTTTCAGACAGCTGTATCCCTATGTAACTGCAAGGCTCAGAAGAGCCCACACACTCAGGTCTTAACCCCACTGTGCTGAAAGTGTCAAAACATGTTTTTCAGCAGAAATAAACATGTTTCTGCAAGTTTGGTCAACCCCATGTAAGTTATGGGGCAGTAACAGCTCACTTTTCAAAACGTGTTTTTCAGCCCGAAATAAACACGTTTTTTCAGACAGCTGTATCCCTATGTAACTGCAAGGCTCAGAAGAGCCCACACACTCAGGTCTTAACCCCAGTGTGCTGAAAGTGTCAAAACATGTTTTTCAGCAGAAATAAACATGTTTCTGCAAGTTTGGTCAACCCCATGTAAGTTATGGGTCAGTAACAGCTCACTTTTCAAAACGTGTTTTTCAGCCCGAAATAAACGCGTTTTTTCAGACAGCTGTATCCCTATGTAACTGCAAGGCTCAGAAGAGCCCACACACTCAGGTCTTAACCCCAGTGTGCTGAAAGTGTCAAAACATGTTTTTCAGCAGAAATAAACATGTTTCTGCAAGTTTGGTCAACCCCATGTAAGTTATGGGTCAGTAACAGCTCACTTTTCAAAACGTGTTTTTCAGCCCGAAATAAACGCGTTTTTTCAGACAGCTGTATCCCTATGTAACTGCAAGGCTCAGAAGAGCCCACACACTCAGGTCTTAACCCCAGTGTGCTGAAAGTGTCAAAACATGTTTTTCAGCAGAAATAAACATGTTTCTGCAAGTTTGGTCAACCCCATGTGACTTATGGGGCAGTAACAGCTCACTTTTCAAAACGTGTTTTTCAGCCCGAAATAAACACGTTTTTTCAGACAGCTGTATCCCTATGTAACTGCAAGGCTCAGAAGAGCCCACACACTCAGGTCTTAACCCCAGCGTGCTGAAAGTGTCAAAACATGTTTTTCAGCAGAAATAAACATGTTTCTGCAAGTTTGGTTAACCCCATGTAAGTTATGGGTCAGTAACTGCTCACTTTTCAAAACGTGTTTTTCAGCCCGAAAAAAACGCGTTTTTTCAGACAGCTGTATCCCTATGTAACTGCAAGGCTCAGAAGAGCCCACACACTCAGGTCTTAACCCCAGTGTGCTGAAAGTGTCAAAACATGTTTTTCAGCAGAAATAAACATGTTTCTGCAAGTTTGGTTAACCCCAGGTAAGTTATGGGTCAGTAACTGCTCACTTTTCAAAACGTGTTTTTCAGCCCGAAATAAACGCGTTTTTTCAGACAGCTGTATCCCTATGTAACTGCAAGGCTCAGAAGAGCCCACACACTCAGGTCTTAACCCCAGTGTGCTGAAAGTGTCAAAACATGTTTTTCAGCAGAAATAAACATGTTTCTGCAAGTTTGGTCAACCCCATGTAACTTATGGGGCAGTAACAGCTCACTTTTCAAAACGTGTTTTTCAGCCCGAAATAAACGCGTTTTTTCAGACAGCTGTATCCCTATGTAACTGCAAGGCTCAGAAGAGCCCACACACTCAGGTCTTAACCCCAACGTGCTGAAAGTGTCAAAACATGTTTTTCAGCAAAAATTAAACATGTTTCTGCAAGTTTGGTTAACCCCATGTAAGTTATGGGTCAGTAACTGCTCACTTTTCAAAACGTGTTTTTCAGCCCGAAAAAAACGCGTTTTTTCAGACAGCTGTATCCCTATGTAACTGCAAGGCTCAGAAGAGCCCACACACTCAGGTCTTAACCCCAGTGTGCTGAAAGTGTCAAAACATGTTTTTCAGCAGAAATAAACATGTTTCTGCAAGTTTGGTCAACCCCATGTAACTTATGGGGCAGTAACAGCTCACTTTTCAAAACGTGTTTTTCAGCCCGAAATAAACGCGTTTTTTCAGACAGCTGTATCCCTATGTAACTGCAAGGTTCAGAAGAGCCCACACACTCAGGTCTTAACCCCAGTGTGCTGAAAGTGTCAAAACATGTTTTTCAGCAGAAATAAACATGTTTCTGCAAGTTTGGTCAACCCCATGTAAGTTATGGGTCAGTAACAGCTCACTTTTCAAAACGTGTTTTTCAGCCCGAAATAAACACGTTTTTTCAGACAGCTGTATCCCTATGTAACTGCAAGGCTCAGAAGAGCCCACACACTCAGGTCTTAACCCCAGTGTGCTGAAAGTGTCAAAACATGTTTTTCAGCAGAAATAAACATGTTTCTGCAAGTTTGGTTAACCCCATGTAAGTTATGGGTCAGTAACTGCTCACTTTTCAAAACGTGTTTTTCAGCCCGAAATAAATGCGTTTTTTCAGACAGCTGTATCCCTATGTAACTGCAAGGCTCAGAAGAGCCCACACACTCAGGTCTTAACCCCAGTGTGCTGAAAGTGTCAAAACATGTTTTTCAGCAGAAATAAACATGTTTCTGCAAGTTTGGTCAACCCCATGTAACTTATGGGGCAGTAACAGCTCACTTTTCAAAACGTGTTTTTCAGCCCGAAATAAACGCGTTTTTTCAGACAGCTGTATCCCTATGTAACTGCAAGGTTCAGAAGAGCCCATACACTCAGGTCTTAACCCCAGTGTGCTGAAAGTGTCAAAACATGTTTTTCAGCAGAAATAAACATGTTTCTGCAAGTTTGGTTAACCCCAGGTAAGTTATGGGTCAATAACAGCTCACTTTTCAAAACGTGTTTTTCAGCCCGAAATAAACGCGTTTTTTCAGACAGCTGTATCCCTATGTAACTGCAAGGCTCAGAAGAGCACACACACTCAGGTCTTAACCCCAGTGTGCTGAAAGTGTCAAAACATGTTTTTCAGCAGAAATAAACATGTTTCTGCAAGTTTGGTCAACCCCATGTAACTTATGGGGCAGTAACAGCTCACTTTTCAAAACGTGTTTTTCAGCCCGAAATAAACGCGTTTTTTCAGACAGCTGTATCCCTATGTAACTGCAAGGCTCAGAAGAGCCCACACACTCAGGTCTTAACCCCAGCGTGCTGAAAGTGTCAAAACATGTTTTTCAGCAAAAATTAAACATGTTTCTGCAAGTTTGGTTAACCCCATGTAAGTTATGGGTCAGTAACTGCTCACTTTTCAAAACGTGTTTTTCAGCCCGAAAAAAACGCGTTTTTTCAGACAGCTGTATCCCTATGTAACTGCAAGGCTCAGAAGATCCCACACACTCAGGTCTTAACCCCAGTGTGCTGAAAGTGTCAAAACATGTTTTTCAGCAGAAATGAACATGTTTCTGCAAGTTTGGTCAACCCCATGTAACTTATGGGGCAGTAACAGCTCACTTTTCAAAACGTGTTTTTCAGCCCGAAATAAACGCGTTTTTTCAGACAGCTGTATCCCTATGTAACTGCAAGGTTCAGAAGAGCCCACACACTCAGGTCTTAACCCCAGTGTGCTGAAAGTGTCAAAACATGTTTTTCAGCAGAAATAAACATGTTTCTGCAAGTTTGGTCAACCCCATGTAAGTTATGGGTCAGTAACAGCTCACTTTTCAAAACGTGTTTTTCAGCCCGAAATAAACACGTTTTTTCAGACAGCTGTATCCCTATGTAACTGCAAGGCTCAGAAGAGCCCACACACTCAGGTCTTAACCCCAGTGTGCTGAAAGTGTCAAAACATGTTTTTCAGCAGAAATAAACATGTTTCTGCAAGTTTGGTTAACCCCATGTAAGTTATGGGTCAGTAACTGCTCACTTTTCAAAACGTGTTTTTCAGCCCGAAATAAACGCGTTTTTTCAGACAGCTGTATCCCTATGTAACTGCAAGGCTCAGAAGAGCCCACACACTCAGGTCTTAACCCCAGTGTGCTGAAAGTGTCAAAACATGTTTTTCAGCAGAAATAAACATGTTTCTGCAAGTTTGGTCAACCCCATGTAACTTATGGGGCAGTAACAGCTCACTTTTCAAAACGTGTTTTTCAGCCCGAAATAAACGCGTTTTTTCAGACAGCTGTATCCCTATGTAACTGCAAGGTTCAGAAGAGCCCACACACTCAGGTCTTAACCCCAGTGTGCTGAAAGTGTCAAAACATGTTTTTCAGCAGAAATAAACATGTTTCTGCAAGTTTGGTCAACCCCATGTAAGTTATGGGTCAGTAACAGCTCACTTTTCAAAACGTGTTTTTCAGCCCGAAATAAACGCGTTTTTTCAGACAGCTGTATCCCTATGTAACTGCAAGGCTCAGAAGAGCCCACACACTCAGGTCTTAACCCCAGTGTGCTGAAAGTGTCAAAACATGTTTTTCAGCAGAAATAAACATGTTTCTGCAAGTTTGGTTAACCCCAGGTAAGTTATGGGTCAGTAACAGCTCACTTTTCAAAACGTGTTTTTCAGCCCGAAATAAACACGTTTTTTCAGACAGCTGTATCCCTATGTAACTGCAAGGCTCAGAAGAGCCCACACACTCAGGTCTTAACCCCACTGTGCTGAAAGTGTCAAAACATGTTTTTCAGCAGAAATAAACATGTTTCTGCAAGTTTGGTCAACCCCATGTAAGTTATGGGTCAGTAACAGCTCACTTTTCAAAACGTGTTTTTCAGCCCGAAATAAACGCGTTTTTTCAGACAGCTGTATCCCTATGTAACTGCAAGGCTCAGAAGAGCCCACACACTCAGGTCTTAACCCCACTGTGCTGAAAGTGTCAAAACATGTTTTTCAGCAGAAATAAACATGTTTCTGCAAGTTTGGTCAACCCCATGTAAGTTATGGGGCAGTAACAGCTCACTTTTCAAAACGTGTTTTTCAGCCCGAAATAAACACGTTTTTTCAGACAGCTGTATCCCTATGTAACTGCAAGGCTCAGAAGAGCCCACACACTCAGGTCTTAACCCCAGTGTGCTGAAAGTGTCAAAACATGTTTTTCAGCAGAAATAAACATGTTTCTGCAAGTTTGGTCAACCCCATGTAAGTTATGGGTCAGTAACAGCTCACTTTTCAAAACGTGTTTTTCAGCCCGAAATAAACGCGTTTTTTCAGACAGCTGTATCCCTATGTAACTGCAAGGCTCAGAAGAGCCCACACACTCAGGTCTTAACCCCAGTGTGCTGAAAGTGTCAAAACATGTTTTTCAGCAGAAATAAACATGTTTCTGCAAGTTTGGTCAACCCCATGTAAGTTATGGGTCAGTAACAGCTCACTTTTCAAAACGTGTTTTTCAGCCCGAAATAAACGCGTTTTTTCAGACAGCTGTATCCCTATGTAACTGCAAGGCTCAGAAGAGCCCACACACTCAGGTCTTAACCCCAGTGTGCTGAAAGTGTCAAAACATGTTTTTCAGCAGAAATAAACATGTTTCTGCAAGTTTGGTCAACCCCATGTAAGTTATGGGTCAGTAACAGCTCACTTTTCAAAACGTGTTTTTCAGCCCGAAATAAACGCGTTTTTTCAGACAGCTGTATCCCTATGTAACTGCAAGGCTCAGAAGAGCCCACACACTCAGGTCTTAACCCCAGTGTGCTGAAAGTGTCAAAACATGTTTTTCAGCAGAAATAAACATGTTTCTGCAAGTTTGGTCAACCCCATGTAACTTATGGGGCAGTAACAGCTCACTTTTCAAAACGTGTTTTTCAGCCCGAAATAAACACGTTTTTTCAGACAGCTGTATCCCTATGTAACTGCAAGGCTCAGAAGAGCCCACACACTCAGGTCTTAACCCCAGCGTGCTGAAAGTGTCAAAACATGTTTTTCAGCAGAAATAAACATGTTTCTGCAAGTTTGGTTAACCCCATGTAAGTTATGGGTCAGTAACTGCTCACTTTTCAAAACGTGTTTTTCAGCCCGAAAAAAACGCGTTTTTTCAGACAGCTGTATCCCTATGTAACTGCAAGGCTCAGAAGAGCCCACACACTCAGGTCTTAACCCCAGTGTGCTGAAAGTGTCAAAACATGTTTTTCAGCAGAAATAAACATGTTTCTGCAAGTTTGGTCAACCCCATGTAAGTTATGGGGCAGTAACAGCTCACTTTTCAAAACGTGTTTTTCAGCCCGAAATAAACACGTTTTTTCAGACAGCTGTATCCCTATGTAACTGCAAGGCTCAGAAGAGCCCACACACTCAGGTCTTAACCCCAGTGTGCTGAAAGTGTCAAAACATGTTTTTCAGCAGAAATAAACATGTTTCTGCAAGTTTGGTCAACCCCATGTAAGTTATGGGTCAGTAACAGCTCACTTTTCAAAACGTGTTTTTCAGCCCGAAATAAACGCGTTTTTTCAGACAGCTGTATCCCTATGTAACTGCAAGGCTCAGAAGAGCCCACACACTCAGGTCTTAACCCCAGTGTGCTGAAAGTGTCAAAACATGTTTTTCAGCAGAAATAAACATGTTTCTGCAAGTTTGGTCAACCCCATGTAAGTTATGGGTCAGTAACAGCTCACTTTTCAAAACGTGTTTTTCAGCCCGAAATAAACGCGTTTTTTCAGACAGCTGTATCCCTATGTAACTGCAAGGCTCAGAAGAGCCCACACACTCAGGTCTTAACCCCAGTGTGCTGAAAGTGTCAAAACATGTTTTTCAGCAGAAATAAACATGTTTCTGCAAGTTTGGTCAACCCCATGTAAGTTATGGGTCAGTAACAGCTCACTTTTCAAAACGTGTTTTTCAGCCCGAAATAAACGCGTTTTTTCAGACAGCTGTATCCCTATGTAACTGCAAGGCTCAGAAGAGCACACACACTCAGGTCTTAACCCCAGTGTGCTGAAAGTGTCAAAACATGTTTTTCAGCAGAAATAAACATGTTTCTGCAAGTTTGGTCAACCCCATGTAACTTATGGGGCAGTAACAGCTCACTTTTCAAAACGTGTTTTTCAGCCCGAAATAAACGCGTTTTTTCAGACAACTGTATCCCTATGTAACTGCAAGGCTCAGAAGAGCCCACACACTCAGGTCTTAACCCCAGCGTGCTGAAAGTGTCAAAACATGTTTTTCAGCAAAAATTAAACATGTTTCTGCAAGTTTGGTTAACCCCATGTAAGTTATGGGTCAGTAACTGCTCACTTTTCAAAACGTGTTTTTCAGCCCGAAAAAAACGCGTTTTTTCAGACAGCTGTATCCCTATGTAACTGCAAGGCTCAGAAGAGCCCACACACTCAGGTCTTAACCCCAGTGTGCTGAAAGTGTCAAAACATGTTTTTCAGCAGAAATAAACATGTTTCTGCAAGTTTGGTCAACCCCATGTAACTTATGGGGCAGTAACAGCTCACTTTTCAAAACGTGTTTTTCAGCCCGAAATAAACGCGTTTTTTCAGACAGCTGTATCCCTATGTAACTGCAAGGCTCAGAAGAGCCCACACACTCAGGTCTTAACCCCAGTGTGCTGAAAGTGTCAAAACATGTTTTTCAGCAGAAATAAACATGTTTCTGCAAGTTTGGTTAACCCCAGGTAAGTTATGGGTCAGTAACAGCTCACTTTTCAAAACGTGTTTTTCAGCCCGAAATAAACACGTTTTTTCAGACAGCTGTATCCCTATGTAACTGCAAGGCTCAGAAGAGCCCACACACTCAGGTCTTAACCCCACTGTGCTGAAAGTGTCAAAACATGTTTTTCAGCAGAAATAAACATGTTTCTGCAAGTTTGGTCAACCCCATGTAACTTATGGGGCAGTAACAGCTCACTTTTCAAAACGTGTTTTTCAGCCCGAAATAAACGCGTTTTTTCAGACAACTGTATCCCTATGTAACTGCAAGGCTCAGAAGAGCCCACACACTCAGGTCTTAACCCCAGCGTGCTGAAAGTGTCAAAACATGTTTTTCAGCAAAAATTAAACATGTTTCTGCAAGTTTGGTTAACCCCATGTAAGTTATGGGTCAGTAACTGCTCACTTTTCAAAACGTGTTTTTCAGCCCGAAAAAAACGCGTTTTTTCAGACAGCTGTATCCCTATGTAACTGCAAGGCTCAGAAGAGCCCACACACTCAGGTCTTAACCCCAGTGTGCTGAAAGTGTCAAAACATGTTTTTCAGCAGAAATAAACATGTTTCTGCAAGTTTGGTCAACCCCATGTAACTTATGGGGCAGTAACAGCTCACTTTTCAAAACGTGTTTTTCAGCCCGAAATAAACGCGTTTTTTCAGACAGCTGTATCCCTATGTAACTGCAAGGCTCAGAAGAGCCCACACACTCAGGTCTTAACCCCAGTGTGCTGAAAGTGTCAAAACATGTTTTTCAGCAGAAATAAACATGTTTCTGCAAGTTTGGTTAACCCCAGGTAAGTTATGGGTCAGTAACAGCTCACTTTTCAAAACGTGTTTTTCAGCCCGAAATAAACACGTTTTTTCAGACAGCTGTATCCCTATGTAACTGCAAGGCTCAGAAGAGCCCACACACTCAGGTCTTAACCCCACTGTGCTGAAAGTGTCAAAACATGTTTTTCAGCAGAAATAAACATGTTTCTGCAAGTTTGGTAAACCCCATGTAACTTATGGGGCAGTAACAGCTCACTTTTCAAAACGTGTTTTTCAGCCCGAAATAAACGCGTTTTTTCAGACAGCTGTATCCCTATGTAACTGCAAGGCTCAGAAGAGCCCACACACTCAGGTCTTAACCCCAGTGTGCTGAAAGTGTCAAAACATGTTTTTCAGCAGAAATAAACATGTTTCTGCAAGTTTGGTCAACCCCATGTAACTTATGGGGCAGTAACAGCTCACTTTTCAAAACGTGTTTTTCAGCCCGAAATAAACACGTTTTTTCAGACAGCTGTATCCCTATGTAACTGCAAGGCTCAGAAGAGCCCACACACTCAGGTCTTAACCCCAGTGTGCTGAAAGTGTCAAAACATGTTTTTCAGCAGAAATAAACATGTTTCTGCAAGTTTGGTCAACCCCATGTAAGTTATGGGTCAGTAACAGCTCACTTTTCAAAACGTGTTTTTCAGCCCGAAATAAACGCGTTTTTTCAGACAGCTGTATCCCTATGTAACTGCAAGGCTCAGAAGAGCCCACACACTCAGGTCTTAACCCCAGTGTGCTGAAAGTGTCAAAACATGTTTTTCAGCAGAAATAAACATGTTTCTGCAAGTTTGGTTAACCCCATGTAAGTTATGGGTCAGTAACTGCTCACTTTTCAAAACGTGTTTTTCAGCCCGAAATAAACGCGTTTTTTCAGACAGCTGTATCCCTATGTAACTGCAAGGCTCAGAAGAGCCCACACACTCAGGTCTTAACCCCAGTGTACTGAAAGTGTCAAAACATGTTTTTCAGCAGAAATAAACATGTTTCTGCAACTTTGGTCAACCACATGTAAGTTATGGGGCAGTAACAGCTCACTTTTCAAAACGTGTTTTTCAGCCCGAAATAAACACGTTTTTTTCAGACAGCTGTATCCCTATGTAACTGCAAGGCTCAGAAGAGCCCACACACTCAGGTCTTAACCCCAGTGTGCTGAAAGTGTCAAAACATGTTTTTCAGCAGAAATAAACATGTTTCTGCAAGTTTGGTTAACCCCAGGTAAGTTATGGGTCAGTAACAGCTCACTTTTCAAAACGTGTTTTTCAGCCCGAAATAAACACGTTTTTTCAGACAGCTGTATCCCTATGTAACTGCAAGGCTCAGAAGAGCCCACACACTCAGGTCTTAACCCCACTGTGCTGAAAGTGTCAAAACATGTTTTTCAGCAGAAATAAACATGTTTCTGCAAGTTTGGTCAACCCCATGTAAGTTATGGGTCAGTAACAGCTCACTTTTCAAAACGTGTTTTTCAGCCCGAAATAAACGCGTTTTTTCAGACAGCTGTATCCCTATGTAACTGCAAGGCTCAGAAGAGCCCACACACTCAGGTCTTAACCCCACTGTGCTGAAAGTGTCAAAACATGTTTTTCAGCAGAAATAAACATGTTTCTGCAAGTTTGGTCAACCCCATGTAAGTTATGGGTCAGTAACAGCTCACTTTTCAAAACGTGTTTTTCAGCCCGAAATAAACGCGTTTTTTCAGACAGCTGTATCCCTATGTAACTGCAAGGCTCAGAAGAGCCCACACACTCAGGTCTTAACCCCAGTGTGCTGAAAGTGTCAAAACATGTTTTTCAGCAGAAATAAACATGTTTCTGCAAGTTTGGTCAACCCCATGTAAGTTATGGGTCAGTAACAGCTCACTTTTCAAAACGTGTTTTTCAGCCCGAAATAAACGCGTTTTTTCAGACAGCTGTATCCCTATGTAACTGCAAGGCTCAGAAGAGCCCACACACTCAGGTCTTAACCCCAGTGTGCTGAAAGTGTCAAAACATGTTTTTCAGCAGAAATAAACATGTTTCTGCAAGTTTGGTCAACCCCATGTAAGTTATGGGGCAGTAACAGCTCACTTTTCAAAACGTGTTTTTCAGCCCGAAATAAACGCGTTTTTTCAGACAGCTGTATCCCTATGTAACTGCAAGGCTCAGAAGAGCCCACACACTCAGGTCTTAACCCCAGTGTGCTGAAAGTGTCAAAACATGTTTTTCAGCAGAAATAAACATGTTTCTGCAAGTTTGGTCAACCCCATGTAACTTATGGGGCAGTAACAGCTCACTTTTCAAAACGTGTTTTTCAGCCCGAAATAAACACGTTTTTTCAGACAGCTGTATCCCTATGTAACTGCAAGGCTCAGAAGAGCCCACACACTCAGGTCTTAACCCCAGCGTGCTGAAAGTGTCAAAACATGTTTTTCAGCAGAAATAAACATGTTTCTGCAAGTTTGGTTAACCCCATGTAAGTTATGGGTCAGTAACTGCTCACTTTTCAAAACGTGTTTTTCAGCCCGAAAAAAACGCGTTTTTTCAGACAGCTGTATCCCTATGTAACTGCAAGGCTCAGAAGAGCCCACACACTCAGGTCTTAACCCCAGTGTGCTGAAAGTGTCAAAACATGTTTTTCAGCAGAAATAAACATGTTTCTGCAAGTTTGGTTAACCCCAGGTAAGTTATGGGTCAGTAACAGCTCACTTTTCAAAACGTGTTTTTCAGCCCGAAATAAACGCGTTTTTTCAGACAGCTGTATCCCTATGTAACTGCAAGGCTCAGAAGAGCACACACACTCAGGTCTTAACCCCAGTGTGCTGAAAGTGTCAAAACATGTTTTTCAGCAGAAATAAACATGTTTCTGCAAGTTTGGTCAACCCCATGTAACTTATGGGGCAGTAACAGCTCACTTTTCAAAACGTGTTTTTCAGCCCGAAATAAACGCGTTTTTTCAGACAGCTGTATCCCTATGTAACTGCAAGGCTCAGAAGAGCCCACACACTCAGGTCTTAACCCCAGCGTGCTGAAAGTGTCAAAACATGTTTTTCAGCAAAAATTAAACATGTTTCTGCAAGTTTGGTTAACCCCATGTAAGTTATGGGTCAGTAACTGCTCAGTTTTCAAAACGTGTTTTTCAGCCCGAAAAAAACGCGTTTTTTCAGACAGCTGTATCCCTATGTAACTGCAAGGCTCAGAAGAGCCCACACACTCAGGTCTTAACCCCAGTGTGCTGAAAGTGTCAAAACATGTTTTTCAGCAGAAATAAACATGTTTCTGCAAGTTTGGTTAACCCCAGGTAAGTTATGGGTCAGTAACAGCTCACTTTTCAAAACGTTTTTTTCAGCCCGAAATAAACGCGTTTTTTCAGACAGCTGTATCCCTATGTAACTGCAAGGCTCAGAAGAGCACACACACTCAGGTCTTAACCCCAGTGTGCTTAAAGTGTCAAAACATGTTTTTCAGCAGAAATAAACATGTTTCTGCAAGTTTGGTCAACCCCATGTAACTTATGGGGCAGTAACAGCTCACTTTTCAAAACGTGTTTTTCAGCCCGAAATAAACGCGTTTTTTCAGACAGCTGTATCCCTATGTAACTGCAAGGCTCAGAAGAGCCCACACACTCAGGTCTTAACCCCAGTGTGCTGAAAGTGTCAAAACATGTTTTTCAGCAGAAATAAACATGTTTCTGCAAGTTTGGTTAACCCCAGGTAAGTTATGGGTCAGTAACAGCTCACTTTTCAAAACGTGTTTTTCAGCCCGAAATAAACACGTTTTTTCAGACAGCTGTATCCCTATGTAACTGCAAGGCTCAGAAGAGCCCACACACTCAGGTCTTAACCCCACTGTGCTGAAAGTGTCAAAACATGTTTTTCAGCAGAAATAAACATGTTTCTGCAAGTTTGGTCAACCCCATGTAACTTATGGGGCAGTAACAGCTCACTTTTCAAAACGTGTTTTTCAGCCCGAAATAAACGCGTTTTTTCAGACAGCTGTATCCCTATGTAACTGCAAGGCTCAGAAGAGCCCACACACTCAGGTCTTAACCCCAGTGTGCTGAAAGTGTCAAAACATGTTTTTCAGCAGAAATAAACATGTTTCTGCAAGTTTGGTCAACCCCATGTAACTTATGGGGCAGTAACAGCTCACTTTTCAAAACGTGTTTTTCAGCCCGAAATAAACACGTTTTTTCAGACAGCTGTATCCCTATGTAACTGCAAGGCTCAGAAGAGCCCACACACTCAGGTCTTAACCCCAGTGTGCTGAAAGTGTCAAAACATGTTTTTCAGCAGAAATAAACATGTTTCTGCAAGTTTGGTCAACCCCATGTAAGTTATGGGTCAGTAACAGCTCACTTTTCAAAACGTGTTTTTCAGCCCGAAATAAAGGCGTTTTTTCAGACAGCTGTATCCCTATGTAACTGCAAGGCTCAGAAGAGCCCACACACTCAGGTCTTAACCCCAGTGTGCTGAAAGTGTCAAAACATGTTTTTCAGCAGAAATAAACATGTTTCTGCAAGTTTGGTTAACCCCATGTAAGTTATGGGTCAGTAACTGCCCACTTTTCAAAACGTGTTTTTCAGCCCGAAATAAACGCGTTTTTTCAGACAGCTGTATCCCTATGTAACTGCAAGGCTCAGAAGAGCCCACACACTCAGGTCTTAACCCCAGTGTACTGAAAGTGTCAAAACATGTTTTTCAGCAGAAATAAACATGTTTCTGCAACTTTGGTCAACCACATGTAAGTTATGGGGCAGTAACAGCTCACTTTTCAAAACGTGTTTTTCAGCCCGAAATAAACACGTTTTTTCAGACAGCTGTATCCCTATGTAACTGCAAGGCTCAGAAGAGCCCACACACTCAGGTCTTAACCCCAGTGTGCTGAAAGTGTCAAAACATGTTTTTCAGCAGAAATAAACATGTTTCTGCAAGTTTGGTCAACCCCATGTAACTTATGGGGCAGTAACAGCTCACTTTTCAAAACGTGTTTTTCAGCCCGAAATAAACGCGTTTTTTCAGACAGCTGTATCCCTATGTAACTGCAAGGTTCAGAAGAGCCCACACACTCAGGTCTTAACCCCAGTGTGCTGAAAGTGTCAAAACATGTTTTTCAGCAGAAATAAACATGTTTCTGCAAGTTTGGTCAACCCCATGTAAGTTATGGGTCAGTAACAGCTCACTTTTCAAAACGTGTTTTTCAGCCCGAAATAAACACGTTTTTTCAGACAGCTGTATCCCTATGTAACTGCAAGGCTCAGAAGAGCCCACACACTCAGGTCTTAACCCCACTGTGCTGAAAGTGTCAAAACATGTTTTTCAGCAGAAATAAACATGTTTCTGCAAGTTTGGTCAACCCCATGTAAGTTATGGGTCAGTAACAGCTCACTTTTCAAAACGTGTTTTTCAGCCCGAAATAAACACGTTTTTTCAGACAGCTGTATCCCTATGTAACTGCAAGGCTCAGAAGAGCCCACACACTCAGGTCTTAACCCCACTGTGCTGAAAGTGTCAAAACATGTTTTTCAGCAGAAATAAACATGTTTCTGCAAGTTTGGTCAACCCCATGTAAGTTATGGGTCAGTAACAGCTCACTTTTCAAAACGTGTTTTTCAGCCCGAAATAAACGCGTTTTTTCAGACAGCTGTATCCCTATGTAACTGCAAGGCTCAGAAGAGCCCACACACTCAGGTCTTAACCCCACTGTGCTGAAAGTGTCAAAACATGTTTTTCAGCAGAAATAAACATGTTTCTGCAAGTTTGGTCAACCCCATGTAAGTTATGGGGCAGTAACAGCTCACTTTTCAAAACGTGTTTTTCAGCCCGAAATAAACACGTTTTTTCAGACAGCTGTATCCCTATGTAACTGCAAGGCTCAGAAGAGCCCACACACTCAGGTCTTAACCCCAGTGTGCTGAAAGTGTCAAAACATATTTTTCAGCAGAAATAAACATGTTTCTGCAAGTTTGGTCAACCCCATGTAAGTTATGGGTCAGTAACAGCTCACTTTTCAAAACGTGTTTTTCAGCCCGAAATAAACGCGTTTTTTCAGACAGCTGTATCCCTATGTAACTGCAAGGCTCAGAAGAGCCCACACACTCAGGTCTTAACCCCAGTGTGCTGAAAGTGTCAAAACATGTTTTTCAGCAGAAATAAACATGTTTCTGCAAGTTTGGTCAACCCCATGTAAGTTATGGGTCAGTAACAGCTCACTTTTCAAAACGTGTTTTTCAGCCCGAAATAAACGCGTTTTTTCAGACAGCTGTATCCCTATGTAACTGCAAGGCTCAGAAGAGCCCACACACTCAGGTCTTAACCCCAGTGTGCTGAAAGTGTCAAAACATGTTTTTCAGCAGAAATAAACATGTTTCTGCAAGTTTGGTCAACCCCATGTAACTTATGGGGCAGTAACAGCTCACTTTTCAAAACGTGTTTTTCAGCCCGAAATAAACACGTTTTTTCAGACAGCTGTATCCCTATGTAACTGCAAGGCTCAGAAGAGCCCACACACTCAGGTCTTAACCCCAGTGTGCTGAAAGTGTCAAAACATGTTTTTCAGCAGAAATAAACATGTTTCTGCAAGTTTGGTCAACCCCATGTAAGTTATGGGTCAGTAACAGCTCACTTTTCAAAACGTGTTTTTCAGCCCGAAATAAACGCGTTTTTTCAGACAGCTGTATCCCTATGTAACTGCAAGGCTCAGAAGAGCCCACACACTCAGGTCTTAACCCCAGTGTGCTGAAAGTGTCAAAACATGTTTTTCAGCAGAAATAAACATGTTTCTGCAAGTTTGGTTAACCCCATGTAAGTTATGGGTCAGTAACTGCTCACTTTTCAAAACGTGTTTTTCAGCCCGAAATAAACGCGTTTTTTCAGACAGCTGTATCCCTATGTAACTGCAAGGCTCAGAAGAGCCCACACACTCAGGTCTTAACCCCAGTGTACTGAAAGTGTCAAAACATGTTTTTTAGCAGAAATAAACATGTTTCTGCAACTTTGGTCAACCACATGTAAGTTATGGGGCAGTAACAGCTCACTTTTCAAAACGTGTTTTTCAGCCCGAAATAAACACGTTTTTTCAGACAGCTGTATCCCTATGTAACTGCAAGGCTCAGAAGAGCCCACACACTCAGGTCTTAACCCCAGTGTGCTGAAAGTGTCAAAACATGTTTTTCAGCAGAAATAAACATGTTTCTGCAAGTTTGGTCAACCCCATGTAAGTTATGGGGCAGTAACAGCTCACTTTTCAAAACGTGTTTTTCAGCCCGAAATAAACACGTTTTTTCAGACAGCTGTATCCCTATGTAACTGCAAGGCTCAGAAGAGCCCACACACTCAGGTCTTAACCCCAGTGTGCTGAAAGTGTCAAAACATGTTTTTCAGCAGAAATAAACATGTTTCTGCAAGTTTGGTCAACCCCATGTAACTTATGGGGCAGTAACAGCTCACTTTTCAAAACGTGTTTTTCAGCCCGAAATAAACGCGTTTTTTCAGACAGCTGTATCCCTATGTAACTGCAAGGCTCAGAAGAGCCCACACACTCAGGTCTTAACCCCAGCGTGCTGAAAGTGTCAAAACATGTTTTTCAGCAAAAATTAAACATGTTTCTGCAAGTTTGGTTAACCCCATGTAAGTTATGGGTCAGTAACTGCTCAGTTTTCAAAACGTGTTTTTCAGCCCGAAAAAAACGCGTTTTTTCAGACAGCTGTATCCCTATGTAACTGCAAGGCTCAGAAGAGCCCACACACTCAGGTCTTAACCCCAGTGTGCTGAAAGTGTCAAAACATGTTTTTCAGCAGAAATAAACATGTTTCTGCAAGTTTGGTTAACCCCAGGTAAGTTATGGGTCAGTAACAGCTCACTTTTCAAAACGTTTTTTTCAGCCCGAAATAAACGCGTTTTTTCAGACAGCTGTATCCCTATGTAACTGCAAGGCTCAGAAGAGCACACACACTCAGGTCTTAACCCCAGTGTGCTTAAAGTGTCAAAACATGTTTTTCAGCAGAAATAAACATGTTTCTGCAAGTTTGGTCAACCCCATGTAACTTATGGGGCAGTAACAGCTCACTTTTCAAAACGTGTTTTTCAGCCCGAAATAAACGCGTTTTTTCAGACAGCTGTATCCCTATGTAACTGCAAGGCTCAGAAGAGCCCACACACTCAGGTCTTAACCCCAGTGTGCTGAAAGTGTCAAAACATGTTTTTCAGCAGAAATAAACATGTTTCTGCAAGTTTGGTTAACCCCAGGTAAGTTATGGGTCAGTAACAGCTCACTTTTCAAAACGTGTTTTTCAGCCCGAAATAAACACGTTTTTTCAGACAGCTGTATCCCTATGTAACTGCAAGGCTCAGAAGAGCCCACACACTCAGGTCTTAACCCCACTGTGCTGAAAGTGTCAAAACATGTTTTTCAGCAGAAATAAACATGTTTCTGCAAGTTTGGTCAACCCCATGTAACTTATGGGGCAGTAACAGCTCACTTTTCAAAACGTGTTTTTCAGCCCGAAATAAACGCGTTTTTTCAGACAGCTGTATCCCTATGTAACTGCAAGGCTCAGAAGAGCCCACACACTCAGGTCTTAACCCCAGTGTGCTGAAAGTGTCAAAACATGTTTTTCAGCAGAAATAAACATGTTTCTGCAAGTTTGGTCAACCCCATGTAACTTATGGGGCAGTAACAGCTCACTTTTCAAAACGTGTTTTTCAGCCCGAAATAAACACGTTTTTTCAGACAGCTGTATCCCTATGTAACTGCAAGGCTCAGAAGAGCCCACACACTCAGGTCTTAACCCCACTGTGCTGAAAGTGTCAAAACATGTTTTTCAGCAGAAATAAACATGTTTCTGCAAGTTTGGTCAACCCCATGTAAGTTATGGGTCAGTAACAGCTCACTTTTCAAAACGTGTTTTTCAGCCCGAAATAAACGCGTTTTTTCAGACAGCTGTATCCCTATGTAACTGCAAGGCTCAGAAGAGCCCACACACTCAGGTCTTAACCCCAGTGTGCTGAAAGTGTCAAAACATGTTTTTCAGCAGAAATAAACATGTTTCTGCAAGTTTGGTTAACCCCATGTAAGTTATGGGTCAGTAACTGCTCACTTTTCAAAACGTGTTTTTCAGCCCGAAATAAACGCGTTTTTTCAGACAGCTGTATCCCTATGTAACTGCAAGGCTCAGAAGAGCCCACACACTCAGGTCTTAACCCCAGTGTACTGAAAGTGTCAAAACATGTTTTTTAGCAGAAATAAACATGTTTCTGCAACTTTGGTCAACCACATGTAAGTTATGGGGCAGTAACAGCTCACTTTTCAAAACGTGTTTTTCAGCCCGAAATAAACACGTTTTTTCAGACAGCTGTATCCCTATGTAACTGCAAGGCTCAGAAGAGCCCACACACTCAGGTCTTAACCCCAGTGTGCTGAAAGTGTCAAAACATGTTTTTCAGCAGAAATAAACATGTTTCTGCAAGTTTGGTCAACCCCATGTAAGTTATGGGGCAGTAACAGCTCACTTTTCAAAACGTGTTTTTCAGCCCGAAATAAACACGTTTTTTCAGACAGCTGTATCCCTATGTAACTGCAAGGCTCAGAAGAGCCCACACACTCAGGTCTTAACCCCAGTGTGCTGAAAGTGTCAAAACATGTTTTTCAGCAGAAATAAACATGTTTCTGCAAGTTTGGTCAACCCCATGTAACTTATGGGGCAGTAACAGCTCACTTTTCAAAACGTGTTTTTCAGCCCGAAATAAACGCGTTTTTTCAGACAGCTGTATCCCTATGTAACTGCAAGGCTCAGAAGAGCCCACACACTCAGGTCTTAACCCCAGCGTGCTGAAAGTGTCAAAACATGTTTTTCAGCAAAAATTAAACATGTTTCTGCAAGTTTGGTTAACCCCATGTAAGTTATGGGTCAGTAACTGCTCAGTTTTCAAAACGTGTTTTTCAGCCCGAAAAAAACGCGTTTTTTCAGACAGCTGTATCCCTATGTAACTGCAAGGCTCAGAAGAGCCCACACACTCAGGTCTTAACCCCAGTGTGCTGAAAGTGTCAAAACATGTTTTTCAGCAGAAATAAACATGTTTCTGCAAGTTTGGTTAACCCCAGGTAAGTTATGGGTCAGTAACAGCTCACTTTTCAAAACGTTTTTTTCAGCCCGAAATAAACGCGTTTTTTCAGACAGCTGTATCCCTATGTAACTGCAAGGCTCAGAAGAGCACACACACTCAGGTCTTAACCCCAGTGTGCTTAAAGTGTCAAAACATGTTTTTCAGCAGAAATAAACATGTTTCTGCAAGTTTGGTCAACCCCATGTAACTTATGGGGCAGTAACAGCTCACTTTTCAAAACGTGTTTTTCAGCCCGAAATAAACGCGTTTTTTCAGACAGCTGTATCCCTATGTAACTGCAAGGCTCAGAAGAGCCCACACACTCAGGTCTTAACCCCAGTGTGCT
The DNA here is from genome assembly GCF_040954835.1 of Lepisosteus oculatus. Taxonomy (NCBI): domain Eukaryota; kingdom Metazoa; phylum Chordata; class Actinopteri; order Semionotiformes; family Lepisosteidae; genus Lepisosteus; species Lepisosteus oculatus. The sequence continues at coordinate 27,068 of NW_027167905.1, read as the reverse complement.
GAAAGTGTCAAAACATGTTTTTCAGCAGAAATAAACATGTTTCTGCAAGTTTGGTTAACCCCAGGTAAGTTATGGGTCAGTAACAGCTCACTTTTCAAAACGTGTTTTTCAGCCCGAAATAAACACGTTTTTTCAGACAGCTGTATCCCTATGTAACTGCAAGGCTCAGAAGAGCCCACACACTCAGGTCTTAACCCCACTGTGCTGAAAGTGTCAAAACATGTTTTTCAGCAGAAATAAACATGTTTCTGCAAGTTTGGTCAACCCCATGTAAGTTATGGGTCAGTAACAGCTCACTTTTCAAAACGTGTTTTTCAGCCCGAAATAAACGCGTTTTTTCAGACAGCTGTATCCCTATGTAACTGCAAGGCTCAGAAGAGCCCACACACTCAGGTCTTAACCCCAGTGTGCTGAAAGTGTCAAAACATGTTTTTCAGCAGAAATAAACATGTTTCTGCAAGTTTGGTTAACCCCATGTAAGTTATGGGTCAGTAACTGCTCACTTTTCAAAACGTGTTTTTCAGCCCGAAATAAACGCGTTTTTTCAGACAGCTGTATCCCTATGTAACTGCAAGGCTCAGAAGAGCCCACACACTCAGGTCTTAACCCCAGTGTACTGAAAGTGTCAAAACATGTTTTTTAGCAGAAATAAACATGTTTCTGCAACTTTGGTCAACCACATGTAAGTTATGGGGCAGTAACAGCTCACTTTTCAAAACGTGTTTTTCAGCCCGAAATAAACACGTTTTTTCAGACAGCTGTATCCCTATGTAACTGCAAGGCTCAGAAGAGCCCACACACTCAGGTCTTAACCCCAGTGTGCTGAAAGTGTCAAAACATGTTTTTCAGCAGAAATAAACATGTTTCTGCAAGTTTGGTCAACCCCATGTAAGTTATGGGGCAGTAACAGCTCACTTTTCAAAACGTGTTTTTCAGCCCGAAATAAACACGTTTTTTCAGACAGCTGTATCCCTATGTAACTGCAAGGCTCAGAAGAGCCCACACACTCAGGTCTTAACCCCAGTGTGCTGAAAGTGTCAAAACATGTTTTTCAGCAGAAATAAACATGTTTCTGCAAGTTTGGTCAACCCCATGTAAGTTATGGGTCAGTAACAGCTCACTTTTCAAAACGTGTTTTTCAGCCCGAAATAAACGCGTTTTTTCAGACAGCTGTATCCCTATGTAACTGCAAGGCTCAGAAGAGCCCACACACTCAGGTCTTAACCCCAGTGTGCTGAAAGTGTCAAAACATGTTTTTCAGCAGAAATAAACATGTTTCTGCAAGTTTGGTCAACCCCATGTAAGTTATGGGTCAGTAACAGCTCACTTTTCAAAACGTGTTTTTCAGCCCGAAATAAACGCGTTTTTTCAGACAGCTGTATCCCTATGTAACTGCAAGGCTCAGAAGAGCCCACACACTCAGGTCTTAACCCCAGTGTGCTGAAAGTGTCAAAACATGTTTTTCAGCAGAAATAAACATGTTTCTGCAAGTTTGGTCAACCCCATGTAAGTTATGGGTCAGTAACAGCTCACTTTTCAAAACGTGTTTTTCAGCCCGAAATAAACGCGTTTTTTCAGACAGCTGTATCCCTATGTAACTGCAAGGCTCAGAAGAGCCCACACACTCAGGTCTTAACCCCAGTGTGCTGAAAGTGTCAAAACATGTTTTTCAGCAGAAATAAACATGTTTCTGCAAGTTTGGTCAACCCCATGTAACTTATGGGGCAGTAACAGCTCACTTTTCAAAACGTGTTTTTCAGCCCGAAATAAACACGTTTTTTCAGACAGCTGTATCCCTATGTAACTGCAAGGCTCAGAAGAGCCCACACACTCAGGTCTTAACCCCAGCGTGCTGAAAGTGTCAAAACATGTTTTTCAGCAGAAATAAACATGTTTCTGCAAGTTTGGTTAACCCCATGTAAGTTATGGGTCAGTAACTGCTCACTTTTCAAAACGTGTTTTTCAGCCCGAAAAAAACGCGTTTTTTCAGACAGCTGTATCCCTATGTAACTGCAAGGCTCAGAAGAGCCCACACACTCAGGTCTTAACCCCAGTGTGCTGAAAGTGTCAAAACATGTTTTTCAGCAGAAATAAACATGTTTCTGCAAGTTTGGTCAACCCCATGTAAGTTATGGGGCAGTAACAGCTCACTTTTCAAAACGTGTTTTTCAGCCCGAAATAAACACGTTTTTTCAGACAGCTGTATCCCTATGTAACTGCAAGGCTCAGAAGAGCCCACACACTCAGGTCTTAACCCCAGTGTGCTGAAAGTGTCAAAACATGTTTTTCAGCAGAAATAAACATGTTTCTGCAAGTTTGGTCAACCCCATGTAAGTTATGGGTCAGTAACAGCTCACTTTTCAAAACGTGTTTTTCAGCCCGAAATAAACGCGTTTTTTCAGACAGCTGTATCCCTATGTAACTGCAAGGCTCAGAAGAGCCCACACACTCAGGTCTTAACCCCAGTGTGCTGAAAGTGTCAAAACATGTTTTTCAGCAGAAATAAACATGTTTCTGCAAGTTTGGTCAACCCCATGTAAGTTATGGGTCAGTAACAGCTCACTTTTCAAAACGTGTATTTCAGCCCGAAATAAACGCGTTTTTTCAGACAGCTGTATCCCTATGTAACTGCAAGGCTCAGAAGAGCCCACACACTCAGGTCTTAACCCCAGTGTGCTGAAAGTGTCAAAACATGTTTTTCAGCAGAAATAAACATGTTTCTGCAAGTTTGGTCAACCCCATGTAAGTTATGGGTCAGTAACAGCTCACTTTTCAAAACGTGTTTTTCAGCCCGAAATAAACGCGTTTTTTCAGACAGCTGTATCCCTATGTAACTGCAAGGCTCAGAAGAGCCCACACACTCAGGTCTTAACCCCAGTGTGCTGAAAGTGTCAAAACATGTTTTTCAGCAGAAATAAACATGTTTCTGCAAGTTTGGTCAACCCCATGTAAGTTATGGGTCAGTAACAGCTCACTTTTCAAAACGTGTTTTTCAGCCCGAAATAAACGCGTTTTTTCAGACAGCTGTATCCCTATGTAACTGCAAGGCTCAGAAGAGCACACACACTCAGGTCTTAACCCCAGTGTGCTGAAAGTGTCAAAACATGTTTTTCAGCAGAAATAAACATGTTTCTGCAAGTTTGGTCAACCCCATGTAACTTATGGGGCAGTAACAGCTCACTTTTCAAAACGTGTTTTTCAGCCCGAAATAAACGCGTTTTTTCAGACAACTGTATCCCTATGTAACTGCAAGGCTCAGAAGAGCCCACACACTCAGGTCTTAACCCCAGCGTGCTGAAAGTGTCAAAACATGTTTTTCAGCAAAAATTAAACATGTTTCTGCAAGTTTGGTTAACCCCATGTAAGTTATGGGTCAGTAACTGCTCACTTTTCAAAACGTGTTTTTCAGCCCGAAAAAAACGCGTTTTTCAGACAGCTGTATCCCTATGTAACTGCAAGGCTCAGAAGAGCCCACACACTCAGGTCTTAACCCCAGTGTGCTGAAAGTGTCAAAACATGTTTTTCAGCAGAAATAAACATGTTTCTGCAAGTTTGGTCAACCCCATGTAACTTATGGGGCAGTAACAGCTCACTTTTCAAAACGTGTTTTTCAGCCCGAAATAAACGCGTTTTTTCAGACAGCTGTATCCCTATGTAACTGCAAGGCTCAGAAGAGCCCACACACTCAGGTCTTAACCCCAGTGTGCTGAAAGTGTCAAAACATGTTTTTCAGCAGAAATAAACATGTTTCTGCAAGTTTGGTTAACCCCAGGTAAGTTATGGGTCAGTAACAGCTCACTTTTCAAAACGTGTTTTTCAGCCCGAAATAAACACGTTTTTTCAGACAGCTGTATCCCTATGTAACTGCAAGGCTCAGAAGAGCCCACACACTCAGGTCTTAACCCCACTGTGCTGAAAGTGTCAAAACATGTTTTTCAGCAGAAATAAACATGTTTCTGCAAGTTTGGTCAACCCCATGTAACTTATGGGGCAGTAACAGCTCACTTTTCAAAACGTGTTTTTCAGCCCGAAATAAACGCGTTTTTTCAGACAACTGTATCCCTATGTAACTGCAAGGCTCAGAAGAGCCCACACACTCAGGTCTTAACCCCAGCGTGCTGAAAGTGTCAAAACATGTTTTTCAGCAAAAATTAAACATGTTTCTGCAAGTTTGGTTAACCCCATGTAAGTTATGGGTCAGTAACTGCTCACTTTTCAAAACGTGTTTTTCAGCCCGAAAAAAACGCGTTTTTTCAGACAGCTGTATCCCTATGTAACTGCAAGGCTCAGAAGAGCCCACACACTCAGGTCTTAACCCCAGTGTGCTGAAAGTGTCAAAACATGTTTTTCAGCAGAAATAAACATGTTTCTGCAAGTTTGGTCAACCCCATGTAACTTATGGGGCAGTAACAGCTCACTTTTCAAAACGTGTTTTTCAGCCCGAAATAAACGCGTTTTTTCAGACAGCTGTATCCCTATGTAACTGCAAGGCTCAGAAGAGCCCACACACTCAGGTCTTAACCCCAGTGTGCTGAAAGTGTCAAAACATGTTTTTCAGCAGAAATAAACATGTTTCTGCAAGTTTGGTTAACCCCAGGTAAGTTATGGGTCAGTAACAGCTCACTTTTCAAAACGTGTTTTTCAGCCCGAAATAAACACGTTTTTTCAGACAGCTGTATCCCTATGTAACTGCAAGGCTCAGAAGAGCCCACACACTCAGGTCTTAACCCCACTGTGCTGAAAGTGTCAAAACATGTTTTTCAGCAGAAATAAACATGTTTCTGCAAGTTTGGTCAACCCCATGTAACTTATGGGGCAGTAACAGCTCACTTTTCAAAACGTGTTTTTCAGCCCGAAATAAACGCGTTTTTTCAGACAGCTGTATCCCTATGTAACTGCAAGGCTCAGAAGAGCCCACACACTCAGGTCTTAACCCCAGTGTGCTGAAAGTGTCAAAACATGTTTTTCAGCAGAAATAAACATGTTTCTGCAAGTTTGGTCAACCCCATGTAACTTATGGGGCAGTAACAGCTCACTTTTCAAAACGTGTTTTTCAGCCCGAAATAAACACGTTTTTTCAGACAGCTGTATCCCTATGTAACTGCAAGGCTCAGAAGAGCCCACACACTCAGGTCTTAACCCCAGCGTGCTGAAAGTGTCAAAACATGTTTTTCAGCAAAAATTAAACATGTTTCTGCAAGTTTGGTTAACCCCATGTAAGTTATGGGTCAGTAACTGCTCAGTTTTCAAAACGTGTTTTTCAGCCCGAAAAAAACGCGTTTTTTCAGACAGCTGTATCCCTATGTAACTGCAAGGCTCAGAAGAGCCCACACACTCAGGTCTTAACCCCAGTGTGCTGAAAGTGTCAAAACATGTTTTTCAGCAGAAATAAACATGTTTCTGCAAGTTTGGTTAACCCCAGGTAAGTTATGGGTCAGTAACAGCTCACTTTTCAAAACGTTTTTTTCAGCCCGAAATAAACGCGTTTTTTCAGACAGCTGTATCCCTATGTAACTGCAAGGCTCAGAAGAGCACACACACTCAGGTCTTAACCCCAGTGTGCTTAAAGTGTCAAAACATGTTTTTCAGCAGAAATAAACATGTTTCTGCAAGTTTGGTCAACCCCATGTAACTTATGGGGCAGTAACAGCTCACTTTTCAAAACGTGTTTTTCAGCCCGAAATAAACGCGTTTTTTCAGACAGCTGTATCCCTATGTAACTGCAAGGCTCAGAAGAGCCCACACACTCAGGTCTTAACCCCAGTGTGCTGAAAGTGTCAAAACATGTTTTTCAGCAGAAATAAACATGTTTCTGCAAGTTTGGTTAACCCCAGGTAAGTTATGGGTCAGTAACAGCTCACTTTTCAAAACGTGTTTTTCAGCCCGAAATAAACACGTTTTTTCAGACAGCTGTATCCCTATGTAACTGCAAGGCTCAGAAGAGCCCACACACTCAGGTCTTAACCCCACTGTGCTGAAAGTGTCAAAACATGTTTTTCAGCAGAAATAAACATGTTTCTGCAAGTTTGGTCAACCCCATGTAACTTATGGGGCAGTAACAGCTCACTTTTCAAAACGTGTTTTTCAGCCCGAAATAAACGCGTTTTTTCAGACAGCTGTATCCCTATGTAACTGCAAGGCTCAGAAGAGCCCACACACTCAGGTCTTAACCCCAGTGTGCTGAAAGTGTCAAAACATGTTTTTCAGCAGAAATAAACATGTTTCTGCAAGTTTGGTCAACCCCATGTAACTTATGGGGCAGTAACAGCTCACTTTTCAAAACGTGTTTTTCAGCCCGAAATAAACACGTTTTTTCAGACAGCTGTATCCCTATGTAACTGCAAGGCTCAGAAGAGCCCACACACTCAGGTCTTAACCCCAGTGTGCTGAAAGTGTCAAACATGTTTTTCAGCAGAAATAAACATGTTTCTGCAAGTTTGGTCAACCCCATGTAAGTTATGGGTCAGTAACAGCTCACTTTTTCAAAACGTGTTTTTCAGCCCGAAATAAACGCGTTTTTTCAGACAGCTGTATCCCTATGTAACTGCAAGGCTCAGAAGAGCCCACACACTCAGGTCTTAACCCCAGTGTGCTGAAAGTGTCAAAACATGTTTTTCAGCAGAAATAAACATGTTTCTGCAAGTTTGGTTAACCCCATGTAAGTTATGGGTCAGTAACTGCTCACTTTTCAAAACGTGTTTTTCAGCCCGAAATAAACGCGTTTTTTCAGACAGCTGTATCCCTATGTAACTGCAAGGCTCAGAAGAGCCCACACACTCAGGTCTTAACCCCAGTGTACTGAAAGTGTCAAAACATGTTTTTTAGCAGAAATAAACATGTTTCTGCAACTTTGGTCAACCACATGTAAGTTATGGGGCAGTAACAGCTCACTTTTCAAAACGTGTTTTCAGCCCGAAATAAACACGTTTTTTCAGACAGCTGTATCCCTATGTAACTGCAAGGCTCAGAAGAGCCCACACACTCAGGTCTTAACCCCAGTGTGCTGAAAGTGTCAAAACATGTTTTTCAGCAGAAATAAACATGTTTCTGCAAGTTTGGTCAACCCCATGTAAGTTATGGGGCAGTAACAGCTCACTTTTCAAAACGTGTTTTTCAGCCCGAAATAAACACGTTTTTTCAGACAGCTGTATCCCTATGTAACTGCAAGGCTCAGAAGAGCCCACACACTCAGGTCTTAACCCCAGTGTGCTGAAAGTGTCAAAACATGTTTTTCAGCAGAAATAAACATGTTTCTGCAAGTTTGGTCAACCCCATGTAACTTATGGGGCAGTAACAGCTCACTTTTCAAAACGTGTTTTTCAGCCCGAAATAAACGCGTTTTTTCAGACAGCTGTATCCCTATGTAACTGCAAGGCTCAGAAGAGCCCACACACTCAGGTCTTAACCCCAGCGTGCTGAAAGTGTCAAAACATGTTTTTCAGCAAAAATTAAACATGTTTCTGCAAGTTTGGTTAACCCCATGTAAGTTATGGGTCAGTAACTGCTCAGTTTTCAAAACGTGTTTTCAGCCCGAAAAAACGCGTTTTTTCAGACAGCTGTATCCCTATGTAACTGCAAGGGCTCAGAAGAGCCCACACACTCAGGTCTTAACCCCAGTGTGCTGAAAGTGTCAAAACATGTTTTTCAGCAGAAATAAACATGTTTCTGCAAGTTTGGTTAACCCCAGGTAAGTTATGGGTCAGTAACAGCTCACTTTTCAAAACGTTTTTTCAGCCCGAAATAAACGCGTTTTTCAGACAGCTGTATCCCTATGTAACTGCAAGGCTCAGAAGAGCACACACACTCAGGTCTTAACCCCAGTGTGCTTAAAGTGTCAAAACATGTTTTTCAGCAGAAATAAACATGTTTCTGCAAGTTTGGTCAACCCCATGTAACTTATGGGGCAGTAACAGCTCACTTTTCAAAACGTGTTTTTCAGCCCGAAATAAACGCGTTTTTCAGACAGCTGTATCCCTATGTAACTGCAAGGCTCAGAAGAGCCCACACACTCAGGTCTTAACCCCAGTGTGCTGAAAGTGTCAAAACATGTTTTTCAGCAGAAATAAACATGTTTCTGCAAGTTTGGTTAACCCCAGGTAAGTTATGGGTCAGTAACAGCTCACTTTTCAAAACGTGTTTTTCAGCCCGAAATAAACACGTTTTTTCAGACAGCTGTATCCCTATGTAACTGCAAGGCTCAGAAGAGCCCACACACTCAGGTCTTAACCCCACTGTGCTGAAAGTGTCAAAACATGTTTTTCAGCAGAAATAAACATGTTTCTGCAAGTTTGGTCAACCCCATGTAAGTTATGGGTCAGTAACAGCTCACTTTTCAAAACGTGTTTTTCAGCCCGAAATAAACGCGTTTTTTCAGACAGCTGTATCCCTATGTAACTGCAAGGCTCAGAAGAGCCCACACACTCAGGTCTTAACCCCAGTGTGCTGAAAGTGTCAAAACATGTTTTTCAGCAGAAATAAACATGTTTCTGCAAGTTTGGTTAACCCCATGTAAGTTATGGGTCAGTAACTGCTCACTTTTCAAAACGTGTTTTTCAGCCCGAAATAAACGCGTTTTTTCAGACAGCTGTATCCCTATGTAACTGCAAGGCTCAGAAGAGCCCACACACTCAGGTCTTAACCCCAGTGTACTGAAAGTGTCAAAACATGTTTTTTAGCAGAAATAACATGTTTCTGCAACTTTGGTCAACCACATGTAAGTTATGGGGCAGTAACAGCTCACTTTTCAAAACGTGTTTTTCAGCCCGAAATAAACACGTTTTTTTCAGACAGCTGTATCCCTATGTAACTGCAAGGCTCAGAAGAGCCCACACACTCAGGTCTTAACCCCAGTGTGCTGAAAGTGTCAAAACATGTTTTTCAGCAGAAATAAACATGTTTCTGCAAGTTTGGTCAACCCCATGTAAGTTATGGGGCAGTAACAGCTCACTTTTCAAAACGTGTTTTTCAGCCCGAAATAAACACGTTTTTTCAGACAGCTGTATCCCTATGTAACTGCAAGGCTCAGAAGAGCCCACACACTCAGGTCTTAACCCCAGTGTGCTGAAAGTGTCAAAACATGTTTTTCAGCAGAAATAAACATGTTTCTGCAAGTTTGGTCAACCCCATGTAAGTTATGGGTCAGTAACAGCTCACTTTTCAAAACGTGTTTTTCAGCCCGAAATAAACGCGTTTTTTCAGACAGCTGTATCCCTATGTAACTGCAAGGCTCAGAAGAGCCCACACACTCAGGTCTTAACCCCAGTGTGCTGAAAGTGTCAAAACATGTTTTTCAGCAGAAATAAACATGTTTCTGCAAGTTTGGTCAACCCCATGTAAGTTATGGGTCAGTAACAGCTCACTTTTCAAAACGTGTTTTTCAGCCCGAAATAAACGCGTTTTTTCAGACAGCTGTATCCCTATGTAACTGCAAGGCTCAGAAGAGCCCACACACTCAGGTCTTAACCCCAGTGTGCTGAAAGTGTCAAAACATGTTTTTCAGCAGAAATAAACATGTTTCTGCAAGTTTGGTCAACCCCATGTAAGTTATGGGTCAGTAACAGCTCACTTTTCAAAACGTGTTTTTCAGCCCGAAATAAACGCGTTTTTTCAGACAGCTGTATCCCTATGTAACTGCAAGGCTCAGAAGAGCCCACACACTCAGGTCTTAACCCCAGTGTGCTGAAAGTGTCAAAACATGTTTTTCAGCAGAAATAAACATGTTTCTGCAAGTTTGGTCAACCCCATGTAACTTATGGGGCAGTAACAGCTCACTTTTCAAAACGTGTTTTTCAGCCCGAAATAAACACGTTTTTTCAGACAGCTGTATCCCTATGTAACTGCAAGGCTCAGAAGAGCCCACACACTCAGGTCTTAACCCCAGCGTGCTGAAAGTGTCAAAACATGTTTTTCAGCAGAAATAAACATGTTTCTGCAAGTTTGGTTAACCCCATGTAAGTTATGGGTCAGTAACTGCTCACTTTTCAAAACGTGTTTTTCAGCCCGAAAAAAACGCGTTTTTTCAGACAGCTGTATCCCTATGTAACTGCAAGGCTCAGAAGAGCCCACACACTCAGGTCTTAACCCCAGTGTGCTGAAAGTGTCAAAACATGTTTTTCAGCAGAAATAAACATGTTTCTGCAAGTTTGGTCAACCCCATGTAAGTTATGGGGCAGTAACAGCTCACTTTTCAAAACGTGTTTTTCAGCCCGAAATAAACACGTTTTTTCAGACAGCTGTATCCCTATGTAACTGCAAGGCTCAGAAGAGCCCACACACTCAGGTCTTAACCCCAGTGTGCTGAAAGTGTCAAAACATGTTTTTCAGCAGAAATAAACATGTTTCTGCAAGTTTGGTCAACCCCATGTAAGTTATGGGTCAGTAACAGCTCACTTTTCAAAACGTGTTTTTCAGCCCGAAATAAACGCGTTTTTTCAGACAGCTGTATCCCTATGTAACTGCAAGGCTCAGAAGAGCCCACACACTCAGGTCTTAACCCCAGTGTGCTGAAAGTGTCAAAACATGTTTTTCAGCAGAAATAAACATGTTTCTGCAAGTTTGGTCAACCCCATGTAAGTTATGGGTCAGTAACAGCTCACTTTTCAAAACGTGTATTTCAGCCCGAAATAAACGCGTTTTTTCAGACAGCTGTATCCCTATGTAACTGCAAGGCTCAGAAGAGCCCACACACTCAGGTCTTAACCCCAGTGTGCTGAAAGTGTCAAAACATGTTTTTCAGCAGAAATAAACATGTTTCTGCAAGTTTGGTCAACCCCATGTAAGTTATGGGTCAGTAACAGCTCACTTTTCAAAACGTGTTTTTCAGCCCGAAATAAACGCGTTTTTTCAGACAGCTGTATCCCTATGTAACTGCAAGGCTCAGAAGAGCCCACACACTCAGGTCTTAACCCCAGTGTGCTGAAAGTGTCAAAACATGTTTTTCAGCAGAAATAAACATGTTTCTGCAAGTTTGGTCAACCCCATGTAAGTTATGGGTCAGTAACAGCTCACTTTTCAAAACGTGTTTTTCAGCCCGAAATAAACGCGTTTTTTCAGACAGCTGTATCCCTATGTAACTGCAAGGCTCAGAAGAGCACACACACTCAGGTCTTAACCCCAGTGTGCTGAAAGTGTCAAAACATGTTTTTCAGCAGAAATAAACATGTTTCTGCAAGTTTGGTCAACCCCATGTAACTTATGGGGCAGTAACAGCTCACTTTTCAAAACGTGTTTTTCAGCCCGAAATAAACGCGTTTTTTCAGACAACTGTATCCCTATGTAACTGCAAGGCTCAGAAGAGCCCACACACTCAGGTCTTAACCCCAGCGTGCTGAAAGTGTCAAAACATGTTTTTCAGCAAAAATTAAACATGTTTCTGCAAGTTTGGTTAACCCCATGTAAGTTATGGGTCAGTAACTGCTCACTTTTCAAAACGTGTTTTTCAGCCCGAAAAAAACGCGTTTTTTCAGACAGCTGTATCCCTATGTAACTGCAAGGCTCAGAAGAGCCCACACACTCAGGTCTTAACCCCAGTGTGCTGAAAGTGTCAAAACATGTTTTTCAGCAGAAATAAACATGTTTCTGCAAGTTTGGTCAACCCCATGTAACTTATGGGGCAGTAACAGCTCACTTTTCAAAACGTGTTTTTCAGCCCGAAATAAACGCGTTTTTTCAGACAGCTGTATCCCTATGTAACTGCAAGGCTCAGAAGAGCCCACACACTCAGGTCTTAACCCCAGTGTGCTGAAAGTGTCAAAACATGTTTTTCAGCAGAAATAAACATGTTTCTGCAAGTTTGGTTAACCCCAGGTAAGTTATGGGTCAGTAACAGCTCACTTTTCAAAACGTGTTTTTCAGCCCGAAATAAACACGTTTTTTCAGACAGCTGTATCCCTATGTAACTGCAAGGCTCAGAAGAGCCCACACACTCAGGTCTTAACCCCACTGTGCTGAAAGTGTCAAAACATGTTTTTCAGCAGAAATAAACATGTTTCTGCAAGTTTGGTCAACCCCATGTAACTTATGGGGCAGTAACAGCTCACTTTTCAAAACGTGTTTTTCAGCCCGAAATAAACGCGTTTTTTCAGACAACTGTATCCCTATGTAACTGCAAGGCTCAGAAGAGCCCACACACTCAGGTCTTAACCCCAGCGTGCTGAAAGTGTCAAAACATGTTTTTCAGCAAAAATTAAACATGTTTCTGCAAGTTTGGTTAACCCCATGTAAGTTATGGGTCAGTAACTGCTCACTTTTCAAAACGTGTTTTTCAGCCCGAAAAAAACGCGTTTTTTCAGACAGCTGTATCCCTATGTAACTGCAAGGCTCAGAAGAGCCCACACACTCAGGTCTTAACCCCAGTGTGCTGAAAGTGTCAAAACATGTTTTTCAGCAGAAATAAACATGTTTCTGCAAGTTTGGTCAACCCCATGTAACTTATGGGGCAGTAACAGCTCACTTTTCAAAACGTGTTTTTCAGCCCGAAATAAACGCGTTTTTTCAGACAGCTGTATCCCTATGTAACTGCAAGGCTCAGAAGAGCCCACACACTCAGGTCTTAACCCCAGTGTGCTGAAAGTGTCAAAACATGTTTTTCAGCAGAAATAAACATGTTTCTGCAAGTTTGGTTAACCCCAGGTAAGTTATGGGTCAGTAACAGCTCACTTTTCAAAACGTGTTTTTCAGCCCGAAATAAACACGTTTTTTCAGACAGCTGTATCCCTATGTAACTGCAAGGCTCAGAAGAGCCCACACACTCAGGTCTTAACCCCACTGTGCTGAAAGTGTCAAAACATGTTTTTCAGCAGAAATAAACATGTTTCTGCAAGTTTGGTCAACCCCATGTAACTTATGGGGCAGTAACAGCTCACTTTTCAAAACGTGTTTTTCAGCCCGAAATAAACGCGTTTTTTCAGACAGCTGTATCCCTATGTAACTGCAAGGCTCAGAAGAGCCCACACACTCAGGTCTTAACCCCAGTGTGCTGAAAGTGTCAAAACATGTTTTTCAGCAGAAATAAACATGTTTCTGCAAGTTTGGTCAACCCCATGTAACTTATGGGGCAGTAACAGCTCACTTTTCAAAACGTGTTTTTCAGCCCGAAATAAACACGTTTTTTCAGACAGCTGTATCCCTATGTAACTGCAAGGCTCAGAAGAGCCCACACACTCAGGTCTTAACCCCAGTGTGCTGAAAGTGTCAAAACATGTTTTTCAGCAGAAATAAACATGTTTCTGCAAGTTTGGTCAACCCCATGTAAGTTATGGGTCAGTAACAGCTCACTTTTCAAAACGTGTTTTTCAGCCCGAAATAAACGCGTTTTTTCAGACAGCTGTATCCCTATGTAACTGCAAGGCTCAGAAGAGCCCACACACTCAGGTCTTAACCCCAGTGTGCTGAAAGTGTCAAAACATGTTTTTCAGCAGAAATAAACATGTTTCTGCAAGTTTGGTTAACCCCATGTAAGTTATGGGTCAGTAACTGCTCACTTTTCAAAACGTGTTTTTCAGCCCGAAATAAACGCGTTTTTTCAGACAGCTGTATCCCTATGTAACTGCAAGGCTCAGAAGAGCCCACACACTCAGGTCTTTACCCCAGTGTACTGAAAGTGTCAAAACATGTTTTTCAGCAGAAATAAACATGTTTCTGCAACTTTGGTCAACCACATGTAAGTTATGGGGCAGTAACAGCTCACTTTTCAAAACGTGTTTTTCAGCCCGAAATAAACACGTTTTTTTCAGACAGCTGTATCCCTATGTAACTGCAAGGCTCAGAAGAGCCCACACACTCAGGTCTTAACCCCAGTGTGCTGAAAGTGTCAAAACATGTTTTTCAGCAGAAATAAACATGTTTCTGCAAGTTTGGTTAACCCCAGGTAAGTTATGGGTCAGTAACAGCTCACTTTTCAAAACGTGTTTTTCAGCCCGAAATAAACACGTTTTTTCAGACAGCTGTATCCCTATGTAACTGCAAGGCTCAGAAGAGCCCACACACTCAGGTCTTAACCCCACTGTGCTGAAAGTGTCAAAACATGTTTTTCAGCAGAAATAAACATGTTTCTGCAAGTTTGGTCAACCCCATGTAAGTTATGGGTCAGTAACAGCTCACTTTTCAAAACGTGTTTTTCAGCCCGAAATAAACGCGTTTTTTCAGACAGCTGTATCCCTATGTAACTGCAAGGCTCAGAAGAGCCCACACACTCAGGTCTTAACCCCACTGTGCTGAAAGTGTCAAAACATGTTTTTCAGCAGAAATAAACATGTTTCTGCAAGTTTGGTCAACCCCATGTAAGTTATGGGTCAGTAACAGCTCACTTTTCAAAACGTGTTTTTCAGCCCGAAATAAACGCGTTTTTTCAGACAGCTGTATCCCTATGTAACTGCAAGGCTCAGAAGAGCCCACACACTCAGGTCTTAACCCCAGTGTGCTGAAAGTGTCAAAACATGTTTTTCAGCAGAAATAAACATGTTTCTGCAAGTTTGGTCAACCCCATGTAAGTTATGGGTCAGTAACAGCTCACTTTTCAAAACGTGTTTTTCAGCCCGAAATAAACGCGTTTTTTCAGACAGCTGTATCCCTATGTAACTGCAAGGCTCAGAAGAGCCCACACACTCAGGTCTTAACCCCAGTGTGCTGAAAGTGTCAAAACATGTTTTTCAGCAGAAATAAACATGTTTCTGCAAGTTTGGTCAACCCCATGTAAGTTATGGGGCAGTAACAGCTCACTTTTCAAAACGTGTTTTTCAGCCCGAAATAAACGCGTTTTTTCAGACAGCTGTATCCCTATGTAACTGCAAGGCTCAGAAGAGCCCACACACTCAGGTCTTAACCCCAGTGTGCTGAAAGTGTCAAAACATGTTTTTCAGCAGAAATAAACATGTTTCTGCAAGTTTGGTCAACCCCATGTAACTTATGGGGCAGTAACAGCTCACTTTTCAAAACGTGTTTTTCAGCCCGAAATAAACACGTTTTTTCAGACAGCTGTATCCCTATGTAACTGCAAGGCTCAGAAGAGCCCACACACTCAGGTCTTAACCCCAGCGTGCTGAAAGTGTCAAAACATGTTTTTCAGCAGAAATAAACATGTTTCTGCAAGTTTGGTTAACCCCATGTAAGTTATGGGTCAGTAACTGCTCACTTTTCAAAACGTGTTTTTCAGCCCGAAAAAAACGCGTTTTTTCAGACAGCTGTATCCCTATGTAACTGCAAGGCTCAGAAGAGCCCACACACTCAGGTCTTAACCCCAGTGTGCTGAAAGTGTCAAAACATGTTTTTCAGCAGAAATAAACATGTTTCTGCAAGTTTGGTTAACCCCAGGTAAGTTATGGGTCAGTAACAGCTCACTTTTCAAAACGTGTTTTTCAGCCCGAAATAAACGCGTTTTTTCAGACAGCTGTATCCCTATGTAACTGCAAGGCTCAGAAGAGCACACACACTCAGGTCTTAACCCCAGTGTGCTGAAAGTGTCAAAACATGTTTTTCAGCAGAAATAAACATGTTTCTGCAAGTTTGGTCAACCCCATGTAACTTATGGGGCAGTAACAGCTCACTTTTCAAAACGTGTTTTTCAGCCCGAAATAAACGCGTTTTTTCAGACAGCTGTATCCCTATGTAACTGCAAGGCTCAGAAGAGCCCACACACTCAGGTCTTAACCCCAGCGTGCTGAAAGT
Source organism: Lepisosteus oculatus (assembly GCF_040954835.1). NCBI lineage: Eukaryota > Metazoa > Chordata > Actinopteri > Semionotiformes > Lepisosteidae > Lepisosteus > Lepisosteus oculatus. The sequence continues at coordinate 11,405 of NW_027167905.1, read as the reverse complement.
GTCAAAACATGTTTTTCAGCAAAAATTAAACATGTTTCTGCAAGTTTGGTTAACCCCATGTAAGTTATGGGTCAGTAACTGCTCAGTTTTCAAAACGTGTTTTTCAGCCCGAAAAAAACGCGTTTTTTCAGACAGCTGTATCCCTATGTAACTGCAAGGCTCAGAAGAGCCCACACACTCAGGTCTTAACCCCAGTGTGCTGAAAGTGTCAAAACATGTTTTTCAGCAGAAATAAACATGTTTCTGCAAGTTTGGTTAACCCCAGGTAAGTTATGGGTCAGTAACAGCTCACTTTTCAAAACGTTTTTTTCAGCCCGAAATAAACGCGTTTTTTCAGACAGCTGTATCCCTATGTAACTGCAAGGCTCAGAAGAGCACACACACTCAGGTCTTAACCCCAGTGTGCTTAAAGTGTCAAAACATGTTTTTCAGCAGAAATAAACATGTTTCTGCAAGTTTGGTCAACCCCATGTAACTTATGGGGCAGTAACAGCTCACTTTTCAAAACGTGTTTTTCAGCCCGAAATAAACGCGTTTTTTCAGACAGCTGTATCCCTATGTAACTGCAAGGCTCAGAAGAGCCCACACACTCAGGTCTTAACCCCAGTGTGCTGAAAGTGTCAAAACATGTTTTTCAGCAGAAATAAACATGTTTCTGCAAGTTTGGTTAACCCCAGGTAAGTTATGGGTCAGTAACAGCTCACTTTTCAAAACGTGTTTTTCAGCCCGAAATAAACACGTTTTTTCAGACAGCTGTATCCCTATGTAACTGCAAGGCTCAGAAGAGCCCACACACTCAGGTCTTAACCCCACTGTGCTGAAAGTGTCAAAACATGTTTTTCAGCAGAAATAAACATGTTTCTGCAAGTTTGGTCAACCCCATGTAACTTATGGGGCAGTAACAGCTCACTTTTCAAAACGTGTTTTTCAGCCCGAAATAAACGCGTTTTTTCAGACAGCTGTATCCCTATGTAACTGCAAGGCTCAGAAGAGCCCACACACTCAGGTCTTAACCCCAGTGTGCTGAAAGTGTCAAAACATGTTTTTCAGCAGAAATAAACATGTTTCTGCAAGTTTGGTCAACCCCATGTAACTTATGGGGCAGTAACAGCTCACTTTTCAAAACGTGTTTTTCAGCCCGAAATAAACACGTTTTTTCAGACAGCTGTATCCCTATGTAACTGCAAGGCTCAGAAGAGCCCACACACTCAGGTCTTAACCCCAGTGTGCTGAAAGTGTCAAAACATGTTTTTCAGCAGAAATAAACATGTTTCTGCAAGTTTGGTCAACCCCATGTAAGTTATGGGTCAGTAACAGCTCACTTTTCAAAACGTGTTTTTCAGCCCGAAATAAAGGCGTTTTTTCAGACAGCTGTATCCCTATGTAACTGCAAGGCTCAGAAGAGCCCACACACTCAGGTCTTAACCCCAGTGTGCTGAAAGTGTCAAAACATGTTTTTCAGCAGAAATAAACATGTTTCTGCAAGTTTGGTTAACCCCATGTAAGTTATGGGTCAGTAACTGCCCACTTTTCAAAACGTGTTTTTCAGCCCGAAATAAACGCGTTTTTTCAGACAGCTGTATCCCTATGTAACTGCAAGGCTCAGAAGAGCCCACACACTCAGGTCTTAACCCCAGTGTACTGAAAGTGTCAAAACATGTTTTTCAGCAGAAATAAACATGTTTCTGCAACTTTGGTCAACCACATGTAAGTTATGGGGCAGTAACAGCTCACTTTTCAAAACGTGTTTTTCAGCCCGAAATAAACACGTTTTTTCAGACAGCTGTATCCCTATGTAACTGCAAGGCTCAGAAGAGCCCACACACTCAGGTCTTAACCCCAGTGTGCTGAAAGTGTCAAAACATGTTTTTCAGCAGAAATAAACATGTTTCTGCAAGTTTGGTCAACCCCATGTAACTTATGGGGCAGTAACAGCTCACTTTTCAAAACGTGTTTTTCAGCCCGAAATAAACGCGTTTTTTCAGACAGCTGTATCCCTATGTAACTGCAAGGTTCAGAAGAGCCCACACACTCAGGTCTTAACCCCAGTGTGCTGAAAGTGTCAAAACATGTTTTTCAGCAGAAATAAACATGTTTCTGCAAGTTTGGTCAACCCCATGTAAGTTATGGGTCAGTAACAGCTCACTTTTCAAAACGTGTTTTTCAGCCCGAAATAAACACGTTTTTTCAGACAGCTGTATCCCTATGTAACTGCAAGGCTCAGAAGAGCCCACACACTCAGGTCTTAACCCACTGTGCTGAAAGTGTCAAAACATGTTTTTCAGCAGAAATAAACATGTTTCTGCAAGTTTGGTCAACCCCATGTAAGTTATGGGTCAGTAACAGCTCACTTTTCAAAACGTGTTTTTCAGCCCGAAATAAACACGTTTTTTCAGACAGCTGTATCCCTATGTAACTGCAAGGCTCAGAAGAGCCCACACACTCAGGTCTTAACCCCACTGTGCTGAAAGTGTCAAAACATGTTTTTCAGCAGAAATAAACATGTTTCTGCAAGTTTGGTCAACCCCATGTAAGTTATGGGTCAGTAACAGCTCACTTTTCAAAACGTGTTTTTCAGCCCGAAATAAACGCGTTTTTTCAGACAGCTGTATCCCTATGTAACTGCAAGGCTCAGAAGAGCCCACACACTCAGGTCTTAACCCCACTGTGCTGAAAGTGTCAAAACATGTTTTTCAGCAGAAATAAACATGTTTCTGCAAGTTTGGTCAACCCCATGTAAGTTATGGGGCAGTAACAGCTCACTTTTCAAAACGTGTTTTTCAGCCCGAAATAAACACGTTTTTTCAGACAGCTGTATCCCTATGTAACTGCAAGGCTCAGAAGAGCCCACACACTCAGGTCTTAACCCCAGTGTGCTGAAAGTGTCAAAACATATTTTTCAGCAGAAATAAACATGTTTCTGCAAGTTTGGTCAACCCCATGTAAGTTATGGGTCAGTAACAGCTCACTTTTCAAAACGTGTTTTTCAGCCCGAAATAAACGCGTTTTTTCAGACAGCTGTATCCCTATGTAACTGCAAGGCTCAGAAGAGCCCACACACTCAGGTCTTAACCCCAGTGTGCTGAAAGTGTCAAAACATGTTTTTCAGCAGAAATAAACATGTTTCTGCAAGTTTGGTCAACCCCATGTAAGTTATGGGTCAGTAACAGCTCACTTTTCAAAACGTGTTTTTCAGCCCGAAATAAACGCGTTTTTTCAGACAGCTGTATCCCTATGTAACTGCAAGGCTCAGAAGAGCCCACACACTCAGGTCTTAACCCCACTGTGCTGAAAGTGTCAAAACATGTTTTTCAGCAGAAATAAACATGTTTCTGCAAGTTTGGTCAACCCCATGTAAGTTATGGGGCAGTAACAGCTCACTTTTCAAAACGTGTTTTTCAGCCCGAAATAAACACGTTTTTTCAGACAGCTGTATCCCTATGTAACTGCAAGGCTCAGAAGAGCCCACACACTCAGGTCTTAACCCCAGTGTGCTGAAAGTGTCAAAACATATTTTTCAGCAGAAATAAACATGTTTCTGCAAGTTTGGTCAACCCCATGTAAGTTATGGGTCAGTAACAGCTCACTTTTCAAAACGTGTTTTTCAGCCCGAAATAAACGCGTTTTTTCAGACAGCTGTATCCCTATGTAACTGCAAGGCTCAGAAGAGCCCACACACTCAGGTCTTAACCCCAGTGTGCTGAAAGTGTCAAAACATGTTTTTCAGCAGAAATAAACATGTTTCTGCAAGTTTGGTCAACCCCATGTAAGTTATGGGTCAGTAACAGCTCACTTTTCAAAACGTGTTTTTCAGCCCGAAATAAACGCGTTTTTTCAGACAGCTGTATCCCTATGTAACTGCAAGGCTCAGAAGAGCCCACACACTCAGGTCTTAACCCCAGTGTGCTGAAAGTGTCAAAACATGTTTTTCAGCAGAAATAAACATGTTTCTGCAAGTTTGGTCAACCCCATGTAACTTATGGGGCAGTAACAGCTCACTTTTCAAAACGTGTTTTTCAGCCCGAAATAAACACGTTTTTTCAGACAGCTGTATCCCTATGTAACTGCAAGGCTCAGAAGAGCCCACACACTCAGGTCTTAACCCCAGTGTGCTGAAAGTGTCAAAACATGTTTTTCAGCAGAAATAAACATGTTTCTGCAAGTTTGGTCAACCCCATGTAAGTTATGGGTCAGTAACAGCTCACTTTTCAAAACGTGTTTTTCAGCCCGAAATAAACGCGTTTTTTCAGACAGCTGTATCCCTATGTAACTGCAAGGCTCAGAAGAGCCCACACACTCAGGTCTTAACCCCAGTGTGCTGAAAGTGTCAAAACATGTTTTTCAGCAGAAATAAACATGTTTCTGCAAGTTTGGTTAACCCCATGTAAGTTATGGGTCAGTAACTGCTCACTTTTCAAAACGTGTTTTTCAGCCCGAAATAAACGCGTTTTTTCAGACAGCTGTATCCCTATGTAACTGCAAGGCTCAGAAGAGCCCACACACTCAGGTCTTAACCCCAGTGTACTGAAAGTGTCAAAACATGTTTTTTAGCAGAAATAAACATGTTTCTGCAACTTTGGTCAACCACATGTAAGTTATGGGGCAGTAACAGCTCACTTTTCAAAACGTGTTTTTCAGCCCGAAATAAACACGTTTTTTCAGACAGCTGTATCCCTATGTAACTGCAAGGCTCAGAAGAGCCCACACACTCAGGTCTTAACCCCAGTGTGCTGAAAGTGTCAAAACATGTTTTTCAGCAGAAATAAACATGTTTCTGCAAGTTTGGTTAACCCCATGTAAGTTATGGGTCAGTAACTGCTCACTTTTCAAAACGTGTTTTTCAGCCCGAAATAAACGCGTTTTTTCAGACAGCTGTATCCCTATGTAACTGCAAGGCTCAGAAGAGCCCACACACTCAGGTCTTAACCCCAGTGTGCTGAAAGTGTCAAAACATGTTTTTCAGCAGAAATAAACATGTTTCTGCAAGTTTGGTCAACCCCATGTAACTTATGGGGCAGTAACAGCTCCCTTTTCAAAACGTGTTTTTCAGCCCGAAATAAACGCGTTTTTTCAGACAGCTGTATCCCTATGTAACTGCAAGGTTCAGAAGAGCCCACACACTCAGGTCTTAACCCCAGTGTGCTGAAAGTGTCAAAACATGTTTTTCAGCAGAAATAAACATGTTTCTGCAAGTTTGGTCAACCCCATGTAAGTTATGGGTCAGTAACAGCTCACTTTTCAAAACGTGTTTTTCAGCCCGAAATAAACACGTTTTTTCAGACAGCTGTATCCCTATGTAACTGCAAGGCTCAGAAGAGCCCACACACTCAGGTCTTAACCCCACTGTGCTGAAAGTGTCAAAACATGTTTTTCAGCAGAAATAAACATGTTTCTGCAAGTTTGGTCAACCCCATGTAAGTTATGGGTCAGTAACAGCTCACTTTTCAAAACGTGTTTTTCAGCCCGAAATAAACACGTTTTTTCAGACAGCTGTATCCCTATGTAACTGCAAGGCTCAGAAGAGCCCACACACTCAGGTCTTAACCCCACTGTGCTGAAAGTGTCAAAACATGTTTTTCAGCAGAAATAAACATGTTTCTGCAAGTTTGGTCAACCCCATGTAAGTTATGGGGCAGTAACAGCTCACTTTTCAAAACGTGTTTTTCAGCCGAAATAAAACACGTTTTTTCAGACAGCTGTATCCCTATGTAACTGCAAGGCTCAGAAGAGCCCACACACTCAGGTCTTAACCCCAGTGTGCTGAAAGTGTCAAAACATGTTTTTCAGCAGAAATAAACATGTTTCTGCAAGTTTGGTCAACCCCATGTAAGTTATGGGTCAGTAACAGCTCACTTTTCAAAACGTGTTTTTCAGCCCGAAATAAACGCGTTTTTTCAGACAGGCTGTATCCCTATGTAACTGCAAGGCTCAGAAGAGCCCACACACTCAGGTCTTAACCCCCAGTGTGCTGAAAGTGTCAAAACATGTTTTTCAGCAGAAATAAACATGTTTCTGCAAGTTTGGTCAACCCCATGTAAGTTATGGGTCAGTAACAGCTCACTTTTCAAAACGTGTTTTTCAGCCCGAAATAAACGCGTTTTTTCAGACAGCTGTATCCCCTATGTAACTGCAAGGCTCAGAAGAGCCCACACACTCAGGTCTTAACCCCAGTGTGCTGAAAGTGTCAAAACATGTTTTTTCAGCAGAAATAAACATGTTTCTGCAAGTTTGGTCAACCCCATGTAACTTATGGGGCAGTAACAGCTCACTTTTCAAAACGTGTTTTTCAGCCCGAAATAAACGCGTTTTTTCAGACAACTGTATCCCTATGTAACTGCAAGGCTCAGAAGAGCCCACACACTCAGGTCTTAACCCCAGCGTGCTGAAAGTGTCAAAACATGTTTTTTCAGCAAAAATTAAACATGTTTCTGCAAGTTTGGTTAACCCCATGTAAGTTATGGGTCAGTAACTGCTCACTTTTCAAAACGTGTTTTTCAGCCCGAAAAAACGCGTTTTTCAGACAGCTGTATCCCTATGTAACTGCAAGGCTCAGAAGAGCCCACACACTCAGGTCTTAACCCCAGTGTGCTGAAAGTGTCAAAACATGTTTTTCAGCAGAAATAAACATGTTTCTGCAAGTTTGGTCAACCCCATGTAACTTATGGGGCAGTAACAGCTCACTTTTCAAAACGTGTTTTTCAGCCCGAAATAAACGCGTTTTTTCAGACAGCTGTATCCCTATGTAACTGCAAGGCTCAGAAGAGCCCACACACTCAGGTCTTAACCCCAGTGTGCTGAAAGTGTCAAAACATGTTTTTTCAGCAGAAATAAACATGTTTCTGCAATGTTTGGTTAACCCCAGGTAAGTTATGGGTCAGTAACAGCTCACTTTTTCAAAACGTGTTTTTCAGCCCGAAATAAACACGTTTTTTCAGACAGCTGTATCCCTATGTAACTGCAAGGCTCAGAAGAGCCCACACACTCAGGTCTTAACCCCACTGTGCTTGAAAGTGTCAAAACATGTTTTTCAGCAGAAATAAACATGTTTCTGCAAGTTTGGTCACCCCATGTAACTTATGGGGCAGTAACAGCTCACTTTTCAAAACGTGTTTTTCAGCCCGAAATAAACGCGTTTTTTCAGACAACTGTATCCCTATGTAACTGCAAGGCTCAGAAGAGCCCACACACTCAGGTCTTAACCCCAGCGTGCTGAAAGTGTCAAAACATGTTTTTCAGCAAAAATTAAACATGTTTCTGCAAGTTTGGTTAACCCCATGTAAGTTATGGGTCAGTAACTGCTCACTTTTCAAAACGTGTTTTTCAGCCCGAAAAAAACGCGTTTTTTCAGACAGCTGTATCCCTATGTAACTGCAAGGCTCAGAAGAGCCCACACACTCAGGTCTTAACCCCAGTGTGCTGAAAGTGTCAAAACATGTTTTTCAGCAGAAATAAACATGTTTCTGCAAGTTTGGTCAACCCCATGTAACTTATGGGGCAGTAACAGCTCACTTTTCAAAACGTGTTTTTCAGCCCGAAATAAACGCGTTTTTTCAGACAGCTGTATCCCTATGTAACTGCAAGGCTCAGAAGAGCCCACACACTCAGGTCTTAACCCCAGTGTGCTGAAAGTGTCAAAACATGTTTTTCAGCAGAAATAAACATGTTTCTGCAAGTTTGGTTAACCCCAGGTAAGTTATGGGTCAGTAACAGCTCACTTTTCAAAACGTGTTTTTCAGCCCGAAATAAACACGTTTTTTCAGACAGCTGTATCCCTATGTAACTGCAAGGCTCAGAAGAGCCCACACACTCAGGTCTTAACCCCACTGTGCTGAAAGTGTCAAAACATGTTTTTCAGCAGAAATAAACATGTTTCTGCAAGTTTGGTAAACCCCATGTAACTTATGGGGCAGTAACAGCTCACTTTTCAAAACGTGTTTTTCAGCCCGAAATAAACGCGTTTTTTTCAGACAGCTGTATCCCTATGTAACTGCAAGGCTCAGAAGAGCCCACACACTCAGGTCTTAACCCCAGTGTGCTGAAAAGTGTCAAAACATGTTTTTCAGCAGAAATAAACATGTTTCTGCAAGTTTGGTCAACCCCATGTAACTTATGGGGCAGTAACAGCTCACTTTTCAAAACGTGTTTTTCAGCCCGAAATAAACACGTTTTTTCAGACAGCTGTATCCCTATGTAACTGCAAGGCTCAGAAGAGCCCACACACTCAGGTCTTAACCCCAGTGTGCTGAAAGTGTCAAAACATGTTTTTCAGCAGAAATAAACATGTTTCTGCAAGTTTGGTCAACCCCATGTAAGTTATGGGTCAGTAACAGCTCACTTTTCAAAACGTGTTTTTCAGCCCGAAATAAACGCGTTTTTTCAGACAGCTGTATCCCTATGTAACTGCAAGGCTCAGAAGAGCCCACACACTCAGGTCTTAACCCCAGTGTGCTGAAAGTGTCAAAACATGTTTTTCAGCAGAAATAAACATGTTTCTGCAAGTTTGGTTAACCCCATGTAAGTTATGGGTCAGTAACTGCTCACTTTTCAAAACGTGTTTTTCAGCCCGAAATAAACGCGTTTTTTCAGACAGCTGTATCCCTATGTAACTGCAAGGCTCAGAAGAGCCCACACACTCAGGTCTTAACCCCAGTGTACTGAAAGTGTCAAAACATGTTTTTCAGCAGAAATAAACATGTTTCTGCAACTTTGGTCAACCACATGTAAGTTATGGGGCAGTAACAGCTCACTTTCAAAACGTGTTTTTCAGCCCGAAATAAACACGTTTTTTTCAGACAGCTGTATCCCTATGTAACTGCAGGCTCAGAAGAGCCCACACACTCAGGTCTTAACCCAGTGTGCTGAAAGTGTCAAAACATGTTTTCAGCAGAAATAAACATGTTTCTGCAAGTTTGGTTAACCCCAGGTAAGTTATGGGTCAGTAACAGCTCACTTTTCAAAACGTGTTTTTCAGCCCGAAATAAACACGTTTTTTCAGACAGCTGTATCCCTATGTAACTGCAAGGCTCAGAAGAGCCCACACACTCAGGTCTTAACCCCACTGTGCTGAAAGTGTCAAAACATGTTTTTCAGCAGAAATAAACATGTTTCTGCAAGTTTGGTCAACCCCATGTAAGTTATGGGTCAGTAACAGCTCACTTTTCAAAACGTGTTTTTCAGCCCGAATAAACGCGTTTTTTCAGACAGCTGTATCCCTATGTAACTGCAAGGCTCAGAAGAGCCCACACACTCAGGTCTTAAACCCCACTGTGCTGAAAGTGTCAAAACATGTTTTTCAGCAGAAATAAACATGTTTCTGCAAGTTTGGTCAACCCCATGTAAGTTATGGGTCAGTAACAGCTCACTTTTCAAAACGTGTTTTTCAGCCCGAAAATAAACGCGTTTTTTCAGACAGCTGTATCCCTATGTAACTGCAAGGCTCAGAAGAGCCCACACACTCAGGTCTTAACCCCAGTGTGCTGAAAGTGTCAAAACATGTTTTTCAGCAGAAATAAACATGTTTCTGCAAGTTTGGTCAACCCCATGTAAGTTATGGGTCAGTAACAGCTCACTTTTCAAAACGTGTTTTTCAGCCCGAAATAAACGCGTTTTTTCAGACAGCTGTATCCCTATGTAACTGCAAGGCTCAGAAGAGCCCACACACTCAGGTCTTAACCCCAGTGTGCTGAAAGTGTCAAAACATGTTTTTCAGCAGAAATAAACATGTTTCTGCAAGTTTGGTCAACCCATGTAAGTTATGGGGCAGTAACTGCTCACTTTTCAAAACGTGTTTTTCAGCCCGAAATAAACGCGTTTTTTCAGACAGCTGTATCCCTATGTAACTGCAAGGCTCAGAAGAGCCACACACTCAGGTCTTAACCCCAGTGTGCTGAAAGTGTCAAAACATGTTTTTCAGCAGAAATAAACATGTTTCTGCAAGTTTGGTCAACCCCATGTAACTTATGGGGCAGTAACAGCTCACTTTTCAAAACGTGTTTTTTCAGCCCGAAATAAACACGTTTTTTCAGACAGCTGTATCCCTATGTAACTGCAAGGCTCAGAAGAGCCCACACACTCAGGTCTTAACCCCAGCGTGCTGAAAGTGTCAAAACATGTTTTTCAGCAGAAATAAACATGTTTCTGCAAGTTTGGTTAACCCCATGTAAGTTATGGGTCAGTAACTGCTCACTTTTCAAAACGTGTTTTTCAGCCCGAAAAAAACGCGTTTTTTCAGACAGCTGTATCCCTATGTAACTGCAAGGCTCAGAGAGCCCACACACTCAGGTCTTAACCCCAGTGTGCTGAAAGTGTCAAAACATGTTTTTCAGCAGAAATAAACATGTTTCTGCAAGTTTGGTTAACCCCAGGTAAGTTATGGGTCAGTAACAGCTCACTTTTCAAACGTGTTTTTCAGCCCGAAATAAACGCGTTTTTTCAGACAGCTGTATCCCTATGTAACTGCAAGGCTCAGAAGAGCACACACACTCAGGTCTTAACCCCAGTGTGCTGAAAGTGTCAAAACATGTTTTTCAGCAGAAATAAACATGTTTCTGCAAGTTTGGTCAACCCCATGTAACTTATGGGGCAGTAACAGCTCACTTTTCAAAACGTGTTTTTCAGCCCGAAATAAACGCGTTTTTTCAGACAGCTGTATCCCTATGTAACTGCAAGGCTCAGAAGAGCCCACACACTCAGGTCTTAACCCCAGCGTGCTGAAAGTGTCAAAACATGTTTTTCAGCAAAATTAAACATGTTTCTGCAAGTTTGGTTAACCCCATGTAAGTTATGGGTCAGTAACTGCTCAGTTTTCAAAACGTGTTTTTCAGCCCGAAAAAAACGCGTTTTTTCAGACAGCTGTATCCCTATGTAACTGCAAGGCTCAGAAGAGCCACACACTCAGGTCTTAACCCCAGTGTGCTGAAAGTGTCAAAACATGTTTTTCAGCAGAAATAAACATGTTTCTGCAAGTTTGGTTAACCCCAGTAAGTTATGGGTCAGTAACCAGCTCACTTTTCAAAACGTTTTTTTCAGCCCGAAATAAACGCGTTTTTTCAGACAGCTGTATCCCTATGTAACTGCAAGGCTCAGAAGAGCACACACACTCAGGTCTTAACCCCAGTGTGCTTAAAGTGTCAAAACATGTTTTTCAGCAGAAATAAACATGTTTCTGCAAGTTTGGTCAACCCCATGTAACTTATGGGGCAGTAACAGCTCACTTTTCAAAACGTGTTTTTCAGCCCGAAATAAACGCGTTTTTTCAGACAGCTGTATCCCTATGTAACTGCAAGGCTCAGAAGAGCCCACACACTCAGGTCTTAACCCCAGTGTGCTGAAAGTGTCAAAACATGTTTTTCAGCAGAAATAAACATGTTTCTGCAAGTTTGGTTAACCCCAGGTAAGTTATGGGT